>NC_041381.1:236800630-236811435 GCF_002162155.2 Triticum dicoccoides | reverse complement strand
TCAGTTAACAGCCATCGATCAATCGCTCGGGTTCAGTAACGCATAGCCTGCAGTGCAATCGCTCGGGTTCAGTTAGAGCCCAACACCTCGCTCGGGTTCAGTTAGAGCCAACGCCTCGCACACACACGTGTACGTGTACGAGAGAAACGTGCATCTCGCTCGGCCCCCGACCTCCCACCGTAACCGGGAACTCCCCGAAATTTTCCTCGCCCTCGCTTCTACCATGGTTTTTTTCGTCATGGACGGCCCAAAGAATGTCATGCAGCTGCGTCTCCGGCCCGCCCAGGATGAAAAGCCCATTTTTTGTCATGATTTTTTGTCATAGAAGTAGGAGCCCACCACATCTATGATGATACCGGGTTTTGTCACAATTATTGTCATAGAAGTGTCATATGTATGACATAATTTTTTTTCGTTCGGCCCAAAATGTCACGGATGTGTCTTTTTTTGTAGTGCATTGTGCGTGTGTGTATACTATCGACGAACTAGCCCCCAAGCTTCTATAATATACTGGGGGCTAGGGTTACAAATCATATATAGTCGGTGAGGGAGTCCTGGACTACGGGGTGCCCTGATAGCCGAACTATCATCTTTGGCCGGACTCCTAGACTATGAAGATACAAGATTGAAGAGTTCGTCCCGTGTCCGGATGGGACTTTCCTTGGCGTGGAAGGCAAGCTTGGCAATACGGATATGTAGATCTCCTACCATTGTAACCGACTCTGTGTAACCCTAGCCCTCTCCGGTGTCTATATAAACCGGAGGGTTTTAGTCCATAGGACGAACAACAATCATACCATAGGCTAGCTTCTAGGGTTTAGCCTCTCTGATCTCGTGGTAGATCTACTCTTGTACTACCCATATCATCAATATTAATCAAGCAGGAGTAGGGTTTTACCTCCAGCGAGAGGGCCTGAACCTGGGTAAAAACATCGTGTCCCTTGTCTCCTGTTACCATCCGCCTAGACGCACAGTTCGGGACCCCCTACCCGAGATCCACCGGTTTTGACACCGACATTGGTGCTTTCATTGAGAGTTCCTCTGTGTCGTCACCTTTAGGCCCGATGGCTCCCTCAATCATCAACAACGACGCGGTCCAGGGTGAGACTTTTCTCCCCGGACAGATCTTTGTATTTGGCGGCTTCGCACTGTGAGCCAACTCGCTTGGCCATCTGGAGCAGATTGAAAGCTACGCCCCTGGCCATCAGGTCAGATTTGGAAGTTTGAACTATACGGCTGACGTCCGCGGAGACTTGATCTTCGACGGGTTCGAGCCACAGCCAAGCGCGCCGCACTGTCACGATGGGCATGATCTAGCTCTGCTACCGGACAGTGCCCTGGAGGCCGCACAAGAGTCCGCTCCGACCCTTAGCTCGGAGCCGATTGCGCCGATCGAGGATAGGTGGCTGGACACCGCCTCGGGGGCTGCTACCTCTACGGTGATAGAGCTGAATACCAACCCTGTCCCTTGTGAAGCTCGTGACTCCAAGGTGCCGGACTCCTCTCCGGACTCCGAACCTTCCGCGCCCCTGCCAGCCGAATCTGATTGGGCGCCGATCATGGAGTTCACCGCTGCGGACATCTTTCAGCACTCGCCCTTTGGCGACATCCTGAATCCACTAAAGTCTCTCTCTTTATCAGGAGAGCCCTAGCCGGACTACGGTCAGGACGGTTGGGATGCAGACAACAAAGAAATTCAAAGCCCACCCACCACCCACTTTGTAGCCACTGTCGATGACTTAACCGACATGCTAGACTTCGACTCCGAAGACATCGACGGTATGGACGATGATGCAGGAGACGACCAAGAACCAGCGCCTACAGGGCACTGGAAGGCCACCTCGTCATACGACATATACATGGTGGACATCCTAAAGTATGGGAATGGCGATGGAACAACGGAGGATGACCCCTCCAAGAAATAGCCTAAGCGCCAGCGTCAGCGGCGCCGCTCTAAATCCCGCCAAAACTGGAGATTCCGGCACTGGAGACAATAACACCCCGGATAGTGCCGAAGACAACCCCCTCCAGCTGGATTCAGCGCAGGAGGATGGAGAAGCCAGCCCTCATGAGAGAGCGGCAGCCAGAGAGGTAGAGGACGATAATTATATGCCTCCCTCCGAAGACGGGGCAAGCCTCAACGACGACGAATTTGTCGTGCTTGAGAACCCCGTCGAACAAGAGCGTTTCAAACGCAGGCTTATCGCCACGGCAAGCAGCCTCAAGAAAAAGCAGCAACAGCTTAGAGCTGACCAAGACTTGCTAGCCGACAGATGGACTGAAGTCCTTGCGGCCGAAGAGTATAAACTCGATCGCCCCTCCAAGAGCTACCCAAAACGCAGGCTGCTACCCCGATTAGAGGAGGAAGCACCTAAACCTACATCACCAGCGCATAGTATGGCCGACCGGCCACCTCGTGGCCGCGACAAAGAGGCCTCTCAGCCCTACACTCAAGCCGCACCCCGGCGCCGCTCAAAAAATACCAAGGCACGGGAAAATGCGCCAGACCTGCGGGATATACTCGAGGACAAGGCAAGGCAAACAAGATCGATCTACGGATCGTGTGGGCGCCCCACGATACATGATGATAACCGTCACGCCGGATACAGCAATTCCGGCCGGGCCGAACACAGCAGACGAAGCTCATTTGAGCTGCGTCGTGATATAGCCCAATACAGGGGCGTCACACACCCACTATGCTTCACAAACGAAGTAATGGATCATCAAATCCCCGAGGGTTTCAAACCCGTAAACATTGAATCATACGACGGCACAACAAATCCTGAGGTTTGGATCGAGGACTATCTCCTTCACATCCACATGACCCGCGATGATGATCTACACGCCATCAAATACCTCCCACTCAGGCTTAAAGGACCAGCTTGGCATTGGCTCAACAGCTTGCCAGCAGAATCAATTGGTTGTTGGGAAGACCTGGAAGCCGCATTCCTTGATAACTTCCAGGGCACATATGTGCGACCACCAGACACTGATGACCTAAGCCACATAATTCAGCAGCCAGATGAATCGGCCAGACAATTCTGGACACGGTTCTTAACCAAGAAAAATCAAATCGTCGACTGTCCGGATGTAGAGGCCCTTGCAGCCTTCAAACATAACATCTGCGACGAGTGGCTCGCCCGACACCTAGGACAAGAAAAGCCGAAATCCATGGCAGCCCTCACATCACTCATGACCCGCTTCTGCGCGAGAGAGGACAACTGGCTAGCTCGCAGTAACAACCTGACCAAAAACCCTGGTAGTTCGGATACCAAGGACAGCAACGGCAGGTCGCATCGCAATAAGCACAAGCGCCGCATTAACGGCGATAATGCTGAAGATACGACAGTCAATGGCGGATTCAGAGGCTCTAAATCCGATCAGCGGAAAAAGCCATTCAAAAGAAATACTCCGGGCCTGTACAATTTGGACCGAATACTCGATCGCTCGTGCCAGATACACGGCACCCCCGAAAAGCCAGCCAATCACACCAACAGGGATTGTTGGGTGTTCAAGCAGGCAGGCAAGTTAACTATCGAAAATAATGACAAGGGGCTGCATAGCGGTGACGAGGAGGAGACCCGACCACCGAACAATAGAGGACAGAAGGGTTTCCCCGCACAAGTGCGGACGGTGAACATGATATACGCAACCCACATACCCAAAAGGGAGCGGAAGCGTGCACTCAGGGACGTATATGCGATGGAGCCAGTCGCCCCAAAGTTCAATCCGTGGTCCTCCTGCCCGATCACTTTTGATCGAAGGGACCACCCCACTAGCATCAGCCACGGCGGATTCGCCGCATTGGTTCTAGACCCAATCGTCGATGGAGTTCACCTCACTAGAGTCCTGATGGACGGCGGCAGCAGCCTGAACCTGCTTTATCAGGATACAGTGCGCAAGATGGGCATAGACCCCTCAAGGATTAAACCCACAAAGACGACCTTCAAAGGCGTCATACCAGGTGTAGAGGCCAACTGTATAGGCTCAGTTACACTTTAAGTGGTCTTCGGATCCCCGGATAACTTCCGAAGCGAGGAGTTAATCTTCGACATAGTCCCGTTCCACAACGGCTATCATGCACTGCTTGGACGAACCGCATTTGCAAAGTTCAATGTGGTGCCGCACTACGCATACCTCAAGCTCAAGATGCCAGGCCCTCGAGGAGTCATTACGGTCAATGGAAACACCGAACGCTCTCTCCGGACGGAGGAGCATACAGCGGCTCTCGTGGCGGAAGTAAAAAGCAGCCTCTTAAGGCAATTCTCGAGTCCAGCTGTTAAGCGGCCGGACACCGTCAAGCGCGCCCGGAGTAACCTGCAACAAGACCGCCTGGCACGTTCCGAGCACGCGTAGCAATGCGGCCCCAACCCCAGCCCCCGCGAAATTGCGAGACCAGTACCACGCGTACATAATTACGCTCTGGAGACACCATGGGCATAGGGGTAGGGGCACGACCACGACATGCCCGGAGAGCGGCTCAACCGCACCAGGGGCTCCAATTGTGTCATTCTTTTTTTTCTTATTCGTAGGACTCCGTTTTCCAGAAGCCCTGTCCGGCAGTAGAATTGCCGAACTCACGATGCAACAGCCAGGGAAGCAGAAAAGCTACATCGAGTGTCTAGGGAACCAGGGTCTCTATTACGAGCAGTATACCTATTTTGCATACCATCCCGCAGCCTACCCCTGGAGGGGGACATGTTAAATAGTCCCATCCCTTGCTTATCGCACTATTTGTATCGTTCTGCTTTCATTGCAGTATCTTTTGAATAAGTAATGCATCGCTTTTTGCCTATTATTGCATTCCTTTATATATATATATATATATGTCCGCTGATGACATGTTGCATCCGTACGCTTTGGTACGGCCAAATACACCAGGGGCTTAAGTACCCCAAAATATGGTGTGATAAGCCCGAACACTTTAACAAGTGCGGCACCCCGAACTTATAGCATTATATGCATCGGCTCCGAATCATGTCTTGGGTCAACAGTTGGGTTTGCCCGGCTCCCATGTTTTGGTACCTTACGTTCCGTTATATCGGCTAAGGTAGCGCTGGGAGAACCACTACGATTGTGCCCCGGTTGAGCTGGGTTGAGTACCTTAGTGGAGAAAGCTAAAACTGACCATCATGATAGGGCGAGAGCCGGTCGCTGTTCGAGAGGTTTTTTCGAGTCCCAAAAGACTTATGCCGCTTAGAGCGAGGAGTCGGCTTTGTCCGGCCCAGGCGTGGATAGCGCCCCAAATTCGGTCTTCCGAACACTAGGGGCTTCGCCGAAATTTAAAATTATAGAATTCTATGGCTAAGTGGGAGTGTTCAAGCATTATAAGTCCGGTTGCCTCGTTCGTTGTGTTGAGCGCCTCCCTCGAAGGACCCAAGAATGGGAACAAGAGCGCTCAAGTTTATCCCGAACACCCCAGCACTAGTGGCATGGGGGCTGAAGCCAACGACTTGCCATCTCTCAAATTTGATAAACGGCCGCACAGAAGGTAATATTTTAAATTCACAAGCGTTGCTTAGCGCATATGAACAAGTTTTCAAGCGTACATGATAACAAAAGCGAGTCTACTCAAAAATTACATCTTTGGAGCATTCACCCTCTATAAGGCGGGCACCTTTCAAGACGTTCTCATAATACATCTCGGGCTTGCAATACTCCCTGCCCGGCGGTGGAGCGTCCGTCACAAGCTTCTCGGTGTCCGTCTTGCCCCAGTGCACTTTAGCACGGGCAAGGGCCCTACGGGCACCCTCGATGCAGACGGAGCGCTTGATGACTTCAATCCATGGACAGGCATCCACTAGCCGCCGCACCAGCCTGAAGTAGCTCCCAGGCATGGCCTCCTTCGGCCACATCCTAGCTATGAGGCCCTTCATGGCCTGTTCGGCCACCTTATGGAGCTCGACCAGCTGCTTCAGCTGGTCGCTCAAGGGCACCAGGTGTCCGGCCTCAGCATACTGAGACCAGAATACCTTCTCCGTCGAGCTCCCCTCCTCGGCTCGGTAGAACGCGGCGGCGTCGGACACACTGCGGGGCAGATCTGAATGCTCCTGGAGAGCTCCGGATTCGGGTAAGTAACAAGTAATTCACTTTAACGTCCTTGCTTTGCATGAAGAATGCCTTACCCGCCACTATCTTCTTTATTGCCTCAATTTCCTGGAGGGCTTTTTGGGCTTCAGCCTTAGCGGCTTTGGCACCCTCAAGAGCTGAGGCGAGCTCGGACTCTCGAGTCTTCGAGTCACGCTCCAAACTCTCATGTTTTTCCATGAGAGCCTGGAGCTCTTGCCGCACCTCCGCCACCCGAGCCTCCTGCTTTTCTCGCTCGATGCGCTCCGTGGCCGCACTTTTTTCGGCCTTGGACACCGCCTCCTTCAGGGTCGCCACCTCGTTCGTGGCCCCTGCAATACTCACGTTATTCCTGTCATTTTTTGGCAACCAAATCCTTTCTATAAGGTATTAATTTAATAAGGTATTACTTACCTTCTTTGTCCTTGAGCTGCTTCTTGGCACGGCCGAGCTCGTTCTCGGACCGCTCGAGGCTCTGCTTCAATGCATTGACCTCCGCAGTCAGTGCGGCAGAGGTCAGCAGCGCAGTCTGCACTCCCATATTGACATGCTTATGTTAGACTCCTGCGTATGTCTTTTTAGATCCTCAGTTCAGCTTTTCTTTCCGAACACCAAACTGAGCATTAGGGGCTACTGTCTATACGGTAATATTCTTACATATCTTAAAAACTTACCTCAAAGCCTGTTAGAAGGCTGGTACAGGCTTGAGTCAGCCCGCTCTTGGCGGACTGAACTTTCTGGATCACCGCATTCATAACAGTGCGGTGCTCCTCATCGATGGAGGCGCCGTTGAGCGCCTCCAACAAACTATCCGGCGCCTCCGGTTGGACAGAGGTCACCAGCATCGCAGTCTCGCCCTTCTTACGGAGGGGCCGCCCGCTGGACTCCGGAACCACTGAAGGTTCCGGTGCGGAGTCCGGCCCAGGGCCGAACTCACAACCCTTCGGGGGTTGATCCCCCTCATGCCCAAAGTCCGGGAGGTTGCCCTGCGGCACCTCTGGAACCTCCTCCTCCTGGCTGGGCCCCTTTTGGGACCCCACCTCGGTGTCATCTGCAGCGCGAGGAGAAGAGACGACCGGACGTGAAGTGCTATCCACGTCCGATGGCGCCAGAGAGCCGCTCGTTGAAGCGTCGAGCCCGTCCCTGGGCGGGCTGCAGGGTTATATTCGGCATTAAGAGATTCTATGCAGCAAATGAAACACCATGAGTTATTTTGGTACCCAGACACTTACGAAGTCACCAGGGGCTTAGTCCTTGGTGGCCACTCCTCTTCATCGTCGTCGGCGTTGGCGGAGTAGTCCGGGGGGAGGGTCCTTCCCTTCTTGGACCTTTCGCCCCCCCCATTGGGGAAGCCTTCCTTTTTTTCTCTCCCCCTGCTGGGCGAGAGGGCTCTTTTTTCTCCTACTCGTCTTCGCGGGAGGAGTTCGCCTCGGAGTCATCGAACGATGAGTCCGATAACACCCGGCGCCAGGAACTCCTCCGAGTTCCCGTGGCCTTCTTCTCCGGCACCACGTAAGGCGCCGGAGCCAGCAGCCCCGTTAATTGGGCGTCCGCTGGGTCTTCTGGCAAGGGAGCCGGATAGTTAACCTGCCCAGACGTCTTTTGCCAGGCCTGTCAAAGGTAAAGGGAGTTTAGATCCCGCATAGAGTCAAACTATGGAAAATAAGCGTCCTGTAAAGGGTAAAATAGCTTACCTCGCCGGCTTGACGCTGCGAGCTGAATCCGCGATCTTTGGTAGCGGATGCGGGAGCCTCGACGCCCTTGAACAGCACCTTCCAGGCATCTTCGTACATAGTGTCGAAGATCCTGCTCAAGGTTTGGTGCTGTACCGGATCAAACTCCCACAAATTAAAGGCCCGTCTCTGGCACGGGAGGATCCGGCGGATGAGCATGACCTGGACTACGTTGACAAGCTTAAGCTTCTTGTTCACAAAAGTTTGGATGCAGGATTGGAGTCCGGTCAGCTCCTCCGAATCACCCCATGATATGCCCTTATCTTTCCAGGAGGTGAGCCGTGTGGGGATGCCAGACCTGAATTCGGGGGCCGCTGCCCATTCAGGGTCACGCGGCTCGGTGATGTAGAACCACCCCGATTGCCACCCCTTTATGATCTCCACAAAGGAGCCCTCGAGCCATAGGACGTTGGGAATCTTGCCCACCATGGCACCTCCGCACTCCGCTTGGCGACCGCCCACTACCTTCGGCTTGACATTGAAGGTCTTCAGCCATAAGCCGAAGTGGGGCTAGATGCAAAGGAAGGCCTCTCACACGACGATGAACGCCGAGATGTTGAGGATGAAATTCGGGGCCAGATCATGGAAATCCAGGCCATAGTAGAACATGAGCCCCCGGACAAATGGGTGAAGTGGAAAACCTAGTCCGCGGAGGAAGTGGGTGAGGAACACCACCCTCTCATGGGGCCCGGGGGTGGGGATGAGCTGCCCCTTGTCAGGGAGCCGATGCCCGATGTCGCTGGACAAGTATCCGGCCTTTCGCAGCCTCTTGATGTGCCTCTCCGTGATGGAGGAGGCCATCCACTTGCCTCCCGCTCCGGACATGGCTGCGGAAGGTTGAGGCGAGATGTGCGGACTTGGGCGCTGGAGCTCGAGTGCGCAGAAATGGATAAGCAAAGGAGGAAGAAGGCGTAGGTAAAAAGGTGGATCCTTATCCCCTTATATGGACAGACGAAACTATGCGTCCCCACCAGCCTGGTAAAACCTGCTTATCTCCCAAGCGCCGTAATCAATGGCGCGGTTGGGTTACCCACACCCGTATTGATGAGAATCTCGGAATAAGGGGACACGATCTCTGCTTTGACAAGACATGCCAAGGAAACCGCTTCGCTAAATGCGCTAAGGTGGAACAGTAAAAATGATTCGAATAAAGGCTTGGCCGTGGTGTGATGTCACGCCACGGAATACGTCAGCAGATTGAACATGTGTAAATATTATTCTCTCTACGGTGGTGTGTGGAACTTATTTTGCAGAGCCGGACACTATCCTGGTGTTCAAAATCTTCTATGAAGTATTTGGAGGAGGAACCCGCCTTGCAATGCCGAAGACAATATGCGCGCCGGACTTGTCGTCATTGAAGCCTGGTTCAGGGGCTACTGAGGGAGTCCTGGACTAGGGGGTGTCCGGATAGCCGAACTATCATCTTTGGCTGGACTCCTAGACTATGAAGATACAAGATTGAAGACTTCGTCCCGTGTCCGGATGGGACTTTCCTTGGCGTGGAAGGCAAGCTTGGCAATACGGATATGTAGATCTCCTACCATTGTAACCGACTCTGTGTAACCCTAGCCCTCTCCGGTGTCTATATAAACCGGAGGGTTTTAGTCCGTAGGACGAACAACAATCATACCATAGGCTAGCTTCTAGGGTTTAGCCTCTCTAATCTCGTGGTAGATCTACTCTTGTACTACCCATATCATCAATATTAATCAAGCAGGAGTAGGGTTTTACCTCCACCGAGAGGGCCCGAACCTGGGTAAAAACATCGTGTCCCTTGTCTCTTGTTACCATCCGCCTATATGCACAGTTCGGGACCCCCTACCCGAGATCCGCCGGTTTTGACACCGACAGTCGGCTTATCACCAGTGGGGATAGAGTCCTCCGCAACTCTGGTAGCTTCGTGTTGTACGCTGAGTCCTCCACATGGGTCTTCGTATAACGCGTCTCGGTCCAGCCTATATGTGGTGCAGGATGGAACCAACCCATGAGTCTTCATGTTGACCCACCACAACTAGAAATGATGTGCCCACCACACCACACACGCAATCGGCCACTAAGAAAATAAGCATATACAATAGTACAACGGTATCTAGCTCACGATATGTCTGCATATTTTGTTGATGACACTGACGGTCTTTGCATTTGATGCATGCTCCGTATTTTGTTGACGACACTTACGGTCATTGTATTTGAAGTGAAAGCACGATATGGTCACTGGACTTCAGAATAATCTCATCATGGTCACCACATACATTTTGTAGTGCTAACCAACATGTGGTTGGATGGTTAGGAGGACAGTGGTTTCTCGAGCCCACCAAGGTTAAAGTCCCGGTGCTCGCATTTATCTTGTGTTAATTTCATTATTTTCCGTCGATGTGCGTTCAGTGGGAGGAGACGTTCCACTCGACTACGAGGCACCTATGGTGACTTTGTAAAATCTCAAGATCATATATGCTGGCCCACTCTCTCGAAGGTGCTCATAGGGGTAGGGTTCTTGTCTGTGCGCTTATAGCGGTGAGTGCTTGCGCGTATATATGAGCCCTTGTGTCTGTACCGTGTTAAACAAATACATGTCATGATTATACGGTCACCGGCTCACCCGTACAACTCCGTGTTTTGTTGATGACACAATCAATTGACCAGTCAAACGTTCCACGCGGCGCAACTAGTGTTGCACCATCGGGGCGCGTAAGCGTTGGGCCCACCGGTCAGCCCGTATATGAAAGAAAGAAATGGTAGTTTGAGTCTATACTGTGTTAATAAAATAGGAGTACATTTTGGGGTGATCATACGGTCACTGGCTCACCATACAGCTCCATAATTTGTTGATAACACGATCAATTGACCAGTCAAACGGTCCACATTCAGCGGCGCACGTTACCATAGGGCCCACCCATCAGCGCATATATGAAGGACAGAAATGGTAATAAATTAGTGGTTGGTGGGTATTCGAAGTCATGAGACCTCTGGTTGGCAGTCGCCGGCTGTTGGGGGGGGGCGTTGATT
>NC_041381.1:236788475-236800398 GCF_002162155.2 Triticum dicoccoides | reverse complement strand
CGGACCGGCAGTGCGGAGTGGTTTCGGGGAGGGCGGGGCGGTGTGGCGGCGCGGGCCGGCCGCGGGCGGCAGGGGTTGGCGGTTCGGCCGGTGGTGGCTGGCGGCTTAGGGGGGTGGAGTTTGATGATAAACTTGAGGCCCTTGATTTCGTATCCAACGGCTGGAAAATCTAATGACCAGAGATGAAAAAGTCAGTCGACTGACGTGTAGCCTCACCCCGCACGTACACATGCACGCACGCAAGACACGCACGCATGCAGGAGCGCAACACTGACACGTACACACAACGTACACACGCACGCATGCTGGCATGCAACACTGACACGTACACATGCATTCACGAACACACACACGTACGCACCCATGCATGCAACACTGAAACTACCCTTGCACGCATGCAACACTCGCACGCCTGCATGCACACAGCACACGACGCAAGACACATGCTCAACCGATACGTGCATGCACCCTTTGTTAAGGACATGGATTGTTACGGGTATTAATCAATCTTATCTGTGATAAGCAGAACATTGATGTTTGCAGCTTTTTTTATGAATCGCAACGTATCGAACGGGCTATCAACATAGTAGGCTTATCTACATGAAAAAGATGATGTCACACTCAATGAACAATCATCGGTTTATGAAATGCCTGCTTCTGACCGCCCTGGCCCACCAAAGGTTCATCTGCTATGCGCTGCATGCATTGGGTCACGGACATGTAGGACATGTACCCAAAGAGCCCACACGTCAGTGGAAGAACGACGCGATGTCCTAGGCCAGAGTCGAGGGCGCCACTCGATGGACGCCCGGCTGAACACGCCTCCTTGCCGCATTCAAACGCCTCCATGAAACCCGCCCGTGTGGAAGCCGAGAAACGACTCTGGACACATGTCCGTTCATGACCGGTCTGGCATTAAACGCAATGCCGGCCAAGCTCCTCCTTTCTGCCGTCTATTTAATCTCCTATTTAAACGAGGCCAAATGTCGGCCAAGAATCGCACACCTCCACCGCTCCCCTATCTCCTCCTTCACCATTTTGTCCACTCTTACAATGGCTTACGAAGAGTAGTTATTCCGCATCCAAGCCGGCTGGGTAACCCGCCGGATATGAGCTATGCAGCTCATTGATCCACCTCCCCCCTTGCTCGATGGAGCCAGTTGCCACCCCAAGCCGACGCGTGGTTCAGCAACTCGCCGCTCTAGGCCAGCTCGACGAGGAGCGGCACATGGGCGTTGTTGCTGCCGTCCACGCCCCCGCCTCATACCGCGTCTCCCATTTCTGTGGCCGAGACTCCCATGCCAGCGACCGCGCCATGCAAGCAGCGACAGACGCCAGGTGCGCGGAGAGCGATGAGTCGGTGGCCAGCACCTCCGCGTCCGCCGCCATCATCGAGGAGAAGTAGAACACGGGAGGCCGCCGCCGCTTGGGTCCCATGAAGGCCACCGCGGAGGCGATGCCGACGTACACAACAGGTGTCTTGCCGGATCCTTTTGTTGCGAGGACCTTCGTCGACCCCACATGGGCTCCACGGAATAGGGGAATGTTAGGATGAACTCGAGCCAGTGCCGGCCATGGCGAAGTAGTGGCCAGTGATGAACTCGAACCTGTGCCGGCCACCATCATCTTTGGCATCAGCCAATGATATCAATTGGGCAGTGGGGAAGCGAGCCGTCCTTTGCGCTGAAGCATATACCTCCGGGGCTCCCGACAGTCCGGTGATCGTGCTGCCGGACATGAGGAACACAAATTGATCGTCGGGCGACCATTTAGGCCAGGTATTATATACTTGTGCTGTCCAGAACTAGCACCGCGTAGTTCATTTGAATGTAATGAAATCCGTCATGTTTGTATGAAAATCCGGTATTTTATATGATTTCTGTTGTTGTTTATAGGAAATATTAGTTTGTCTACGTGTTTGCATGAATTTCGTCCGGTTTGTTGAGTTGCTGTCATAATGTGTGCGGCTACGGTTGGATGGTGTAATTTGCGGGTCGCCGGTCGGTCTGCGGGCGGCTCGGGCGGTGTTGTGGGACAAAAAAAACAATCATGTGAGCTCGTCTCCAACGTGCGCGCTGGAGGATGCATGATAGCATGAGCACCCGAGCCATTCCTCGTTCATCGGTGGCAAAGGCACCGGTGGACAAAAGGGTCGCCAATATTTTGGCTACCCCGGGCAAGATCCAAACAGCCCCTCCCAACAGATTCAAATCCCTCGTTCGCCGTGGAATTTTGTCATGTGTTGTTTTCATGGACTACCAAGATGCCCGTGCATTGCACGGAACATCAAGATGCATTTTTTTACAAACTCCCGCATGCATGCAAGGGATAATTAATGTCCTCCTTTGCTAGTACCACGAGGAAAACACCATTAATATTGCATCCATTAGTGTTAGTGGCCTTGTATATCTGCAAATTGTAATTTTGATAGTGGCCCTTTGTATATAAAAATGGAGGGAGAAAGATGAGAGATAAAGTGAGGAGGAGTGGGGCGTGGTGGTGACTGGTGGTCGGACCGGGCGGAGGCATGGGGATGGACGGCGCATTATGTCTAGCTTTGTATCTCTCTCACACACACCCACATAGGGGGGGGGGACGTGCACGAAGAGAAGAGGTGCACACACGACGCACGTACTCCCGTCTCTTTCCCAACCACACCCGTGCGGGTACACGGTGGAGCTCATTTCTGTATGAAAAGGCAGCCCACGTGGTAATTTGACACGTGTATTGGTTGTCCACTTGCTGGAGGGAGGATCGTCTACCACGGGTGAACAAACAAATTGCTACTTGACGTGTTATTATGTTAAAAAAAGAGGCAAACCATGTGGGGCCTACCTTAGAGGCAAGGCTATATACACTGGAGTACTTTTGATGTGTCTCGTCAACTCGCAGAACGAGGAGAAGCTTGCTTAGTACGCCGTCTCCCCCGCCCACGGGCGCGGTGGCTCGCAGGATGAGGTGAAGCTTGCTTACGAGTAGTAGTAGTAGTACTACTATACGCCTTACGCCCTCTCCCTCGCCCACGCGCGCGGTGGCTCGCAGCACGAGGAGAAATTTTTACTACTCCCTCCGTTTACTCCTCGTTCCTACTACGTACCTTGGTTAGAGAGATTATCATATTGTTTGGAATATATATGTCCTTTAGCACTCCCTCCTTACTTATACAAGGCCACTATAAAAAATAAATTTTGCATCTATACAAGGCCACAAATAGTAATCGAGACAAAAGTTACTACTCCCTGCTTTCCAGTTTATGGCTCAATTTCAAAATCTCTCCAACCAAGGTAGATGGTGAGTGGTCGAATTAATTTCATAGTTTGCACAAGTAATTAGTACGCTTGTTTTTCTCAAGAAGTTATGTTTACCGAGGCATTAATTAGAACGAATGCATGAATGACCACTAAATTTCCATGAACTTCTACATGCATTGGTGAGTTTCCTCTTGACACTGCTTGCAACGGGTGATCTAACACACCTTAAAATCAAACATGTAATGGTACTACTACTAGTAGTAGAATTGGGACTTATCAAATGGAAAAACGAATGTTTTTAGATGAGCCCTATAAAACCTAGTGGGTACGTACTCCGTAAAAACAGATTTTTCCAAAACTAAGTCGCTCCCTTTCATGAATTCTGTAGTATACTCCTCCGTTGATGCTCCCTTTCATGAATTATGTACTTCCTGTCGTTGACATGTGGGACATATAGCAACCGGGTCGTTGTGTCAAGCACCAAATAGCAGTGCAGAACAGCAGGGGGACGCACCCCACTCGTACCGGCCCAGTAGTAGTAATGAGCAATGAGACGTCAAATCACAATGCCGCACCTTCCCAGACGGACGAAGCAACCATTATTTCACACTTCGGTTCGCCATCATCTCAAACCACATAGTATTGCTTCTACCTCAACAGGGACACGCGCATCGCCTTGGTACATCATGACACGTGGGACCGCATGACAGGCCATGCTCCCCTGCCGATCACTCGGTAAAATCACCTTATTTTTACTATACTTCCTCCATATCGGTTTACTACATGGCATGCACGTCGTTCTAGGTTGAGAATTTAACTGGCTATATATGTGATGAATAGTACTCTAGCCTTTTAAAAAATGTATACTTTTGTACAGTAGTAGTATCGATGGATTGCGCCATGGAGCAAAAATTGAAATTAAAAAAAGGTGGTACATATAGAGAGTGCTCGTCGCCAAATTATGCATATAGTACTATTAAAAAAGCTAGTACGTGCTTAATTGGGGTGCTAAATTCTATTAAAGAAATACTAGTAGTATGTACATACTGAAGAGTGAAAATAATGAGAAGAAACATAACAAAGTTCTGCTGGGGGCTCAGCACAACACACCCCTCAAATTAAACTAAGCACACCTGAAATTAAACTATGCAACTAATCCGGTAGACACTGCATTAGAACCACCATGAGCAACGATACTGACACCTTACTCACTCGGAGTCCTCGTCCACGTCCTCGACTTCGTCCTTGTCCCTCTTCCTCTTGGCCGATACTTCTTTGCTTGAACCGCACACTTGGCTCTTGCTCTTCATCCAACCCTTGTAGATACTGAAACAAAGGTAGCCATCCATTGCAGCGTAGTGGATGTGGTCTATATCTAGTACATCCCACTGCCATACATGACGATGAAACATGTAATGAGGTTTCTCCAGTTTACGTTATGGAGGATGAACCATGGCTCCTGCCAGGGTCAGCATTGAAGGCTGACCACCGGAGGGCAACAACCGATTCTTCTGGAGATCGAAGGGGTTGCCTACAACGAGGCCTATCTGACCCAGGACTTCTTTGTCGTTCCTAAAGTCTACAGTAACGAATTTGACTAGGTTGCTCTCGAGGAAGTTCTTAAAATCCAGGCATTCAACGTTGGCATGGCATATGTGGTAGACCAAGCATAAGTCATGCACGCAAACCTGGATCACGGCGTGCTTCTTCCTCTCTTTGTTCTTTAGATCCTTCTCTCGTCCCAGGACTATGGTGTACTCAACATCTAGCCCAGCGACCCACTCATCATCTGAGTTTTCGAACATGCGTCTGAAGCGAGAAAGGCATCCTTTCACCATCGCGGAAGAACGGGTGTAGATGACATCAAACACATCGCCGGTGAT
Source organism: Triticum dicoccoides (assembly GCF_002162155.2). Classification (NCBI taxonomy): domain Eukaryota; kingdom Viridiplantae; phylum Streptophyta; class Magnoliopsida; order Poales; family Poaceae; genus Triticum; species Triticum dicoccoides. The sequence continues at coordinate 236,795,264 of NC_041381.1, read as the reverse complement.
GGTTCTAACCTTGTACTCACCGCCGATCATGGAGATTTGGGATGCCATGGATTTGGGAGGAGGGTTAGGATTAGTGGAACTGCCGTAATGTGAAAGGACTGGACGACTAGGAGCGAACCGCCATAGTATTAAAGGACGTGCGTGGATGAGTAGGAGCGAACTGCCAGCGTGCGAACGACAGGGTAGTGGCTTTCCATTCTCCCATGATACGGGCTTTAGAGAGCCCTTGGATCTGAGATCGAAACGGTTGCATGGCGTGATTCTAGACCTATGGGTGAATATCCTATCCTGGAGTGTTATTCTGCAAATTTTCAGCAACTTAGCATGCGACCGTTTGATCTCTATCTCTTTCATCGTACTCCCTCCGTCCCATAATATAAGAACGTTTTTGACACTAGTGTAGTGCCAAAAACGTTCTTATATTATGGGACACAGGGAGTAGTATTTATTGCATTTGCTAAGGAGTGACCTCTTCCAATGAAATGGTGTGCTTATTAGTTTTTTGTTGCTAAGTTTGCTTCATTTAATTAGCTATAGACTCAAAATTGTCTTTTTGCCTAGGTACACACGCTTAGCACCGTTTCTTCCTTGGGTCACCAAACTAGTCTCTCTCTTCTTGATTAACTTGCCACATCAGACTTTATGCCTATGTGGCAAGCTTAGCACCTGTAGGAGCAAGTAAGTACAATAGTGCGCTTTACATGGCATTTTTGCATATGTGGAGGAAAGAGAGGCAAGGAAAAAGTGGAGAAGTGGGCTCTCATGCAAGAGCCAACCTCTACTACATGGCTGAGCATTGGGAGAGGCACTTGTATGGAGGTGGTCAGGAATCGGGAGACTCACGCCGGTCGTAGCTCCGCAGTTAAAATGATAATGGCAAGTCAAATCACGGGGCCCCACCTGTCCATCAGTAACTCGCTGTCAAATCACACAGCCCTACGTCTGCAGCATCCTACTCCCTCGTCTTCTCGCGTCTCTGTCGAACCGACTAGGCAGAACTGCCCTGTTTACCGCGCAGGAAAAGCCCCGCCCTCGACTTTTAAATACAACTACATCCGCTTAAGAATCCAATGATATACTTGTTGTGACATAGTAACTCATATTTAGTTAGTAAAATGGATGACCTAGAACTACGTGCATGCCCTATAAACCGAGACGCCTAAAAATAAAAAACCGAGACGGAGAGGGTAGTTCAGCACGTATCTTTTTAGATCAATATAGTCAGGATTCACCAAGGAGCAAAACCAAGTGGTAGGCTGCTCCTGTCGTGTTGGCATAGCAACTCAAGCAGGGTCAGTCCGCACACGAAATGGCGACACACTTAACAGGACCCCTTTGGCTGACATGTGCCTCATCCACCGTCTTGTTCCACGTGTGATGCACCAAATTATAGTTCGGAGCAGCGGTTGGAATTGAAGGCACCCTGGTCGTAGCGCCGCAGTAGTAGAAAATGAGCGATGAGGGGTCAAATCACAACGCCCTACCTTTCCCGCATGATGGTGGACGGACAAAGCAACCATCATTTCACTCTAGGGCGCAAGAGCATAAATAAAAGAGAAAACAATGATGTGTGCGGAAGCTACCTAGGGCACCCTAGGGTAGGGGTCTCCACTACAGATCCTTTTTCTTGAAAGCGCCTCCACTACAAATCGGCTTCTCCCTCGTCCTCTTGAATAAAACCGATGATGAGTGTGGCGGTAGCGTTTGTAGGAGTACTATGGCATGCGGGGCCATGTCATAGTAAACAGGTTCGAGTCGACGCCTTATATATGTGTGGGCCGCTTGGTTTTACAGGAACGAAGCAGCATTTTGGGTTCGGGGACCAGTGGAGATATAGTACGTACAAAAAATTGTGGACGTAGGTTCGACCAAAAGGCAATGATGCATGGGCCCTGCATTTTGATATACCCGGGGCCACATGAAATTTGCTACTCTACTCAAAACTAGTAAGGTACGCATGCATTGAACGCATGAGATTTCGAAACCAAATTATGAATAAATACACACTATAGCATGTAAAGCTTTGAGTCATATATGCATGATGTAGATGTTCGTTTAGTTCTTATAGTTCATCTCATTCAAAATCAATTAGTTTTATAAAAATGTTAAGATTCAAAGGGTTGTGCATTGTAAAGCATAAAGTAAAAAACAAATAATGGCAATTCATTTAGAAAAAAATCAATTATGATACAAAAGATTCTAGAACAAAGGAGAAGTGCTTGTGTTTTGAGGTTTGTGCATTATGCTTAAGTTCAACCATAGAGTCTTCTAAATTGTACATGTGGCAGATCTGGTGGAATGTTGATGATATCCAACGGCCAGTAGTGCTCGGATTTACCATCTCTGCACTGTCGGATTAGCTTCATCCAGCGACCATCTTTCAAAGTTATTAGCACACTATATAGTTCTTGTGCCATAGTTGCATGTTTTGGAAAAAAGCTACTAGTGGGTTGTACTATCTATTTAGGAATAGAAGATGTATACATGGAAGTTGTAGGGAAAGAGATGACATGGAGCATCTCAATTCCTATGAGTAGGGATTGGAAAAGGATGTCATTTGGTTCACATCATAGGAACTTATCTATTGAATCTAGAGATGACATTTATCTCAATTCCTATGAGGAGGGATTAGAAAAGAGATGTAATTTGGTTCATATCACAAGAACTTTTCTATTGAATATATGCTAATGTTTATTTTCCTTTGAAATTAAGGGAGTATAGGAATCAATTCATATGAACCAAGTGGCTCTAAAGCTATAGAAATGATATCATGTTTATTTCCTTTGAAATGTGGAGTATATGAATCTATTCCTATGAACCAATTGGCTCTAAAGGAAAAAATCCTATAAAAATCATATCATATAGAGTTCCTATGATATTCCTCGACACCAAGGGATGGTTGAAATTGCTGCGGGTGATACAATGGTCTTTCTTTGTAGACTCCTCCCCCATCTTTATAGTTACCTCTCGAAGATGAATGAAATGATATATACAGGGTATTCTACATGTGCAATTTGGTACACGAAAACTCGGTAAAAGTTTGCGAGGTTCAAATTTTCAATAAAGCTATATGCACTGCATTTCGGAACGGTGGGAGCATACGGAAGTTGCTAACACTCACATGGAAGATTTGTGTGTAGGAGGAGTGGCTGTTCTGTTAAATGACATGGCAAAACTGACACTGTCGGATGCCGATCTAACGGTTCTTATGGCGTTCGTCAGGAAAAGGCTTGTGGCAAACGTTTGTCGAATAATGATTTACGGACACATGCATTGCATTGATACGTGCCCCCTCTCTCTCACGCACACGCACCCTAACGAGTCACGACTCTCCCGAGTCCTCTCACAGACTCGCACGTCGCACCCACCGTCTATCTGCAGGTAGACGTCACGCACATATGTGCTCTTCACACCCTACCCTCAGAACTTCTAAAAAACAAAAGACGTCGCGCACATTTTATTTTAGCTCACACGTCACACACTTATACTATTACTCTTGCGGCGAACGTTCTTTGGGCATAGTATATTGTACTCTCACGAAGAAAAGCGATGCATGCACGCACTAGTTCTCTCACACCCACTCGCGGGTACACATAGGAGTGCATTTTTTTGAAGCTGGTACAACAAAATCACTCCACTATATATATATATAAGCAGGAGCCTTAGCGCTTTCTTTACTAGGGTTCCTCTCGTTCACTCTCTCATGCTCTCCAGATCTAAGCAAGACATAGGTGGCCACACTCTCTCTCATCTCACGTCTGGTCACAAATCTGGGCAGACAACCTCGACCGGGGCAGGGGTGTAGGTGCATTGTTCACACTATCGTCGGCGGTGAGGGAGGAGACCAACGGCTGCCCGCGTGTCCCGATCAGCGGCGTTGCCATTCTGTCTGAGAGAGCGCCGGCTCGGGAGGGCCTCCGACCCCTTCTTCCTCCCTGCGGTATTGTGGCCAAGATGCGGCCTCCTAACGCCGTCTTTGCCACATGCCGACGACCCTCAGGTACATATTCCTTCGAAACGGAACACCTGCCTTGCTCTACTGCCCCAGCTCCCTTCTGTGGATCTTTTTCTACTTCCGTCTGCTGTTCCAAAGCCACCTAGATTTTACTATTATTAGAGGTAAAGCTAGTTCATACAGTCGACTCTAAGAGTTGGTTCAAGCAGGGAAGAAAGTCAGAAAGCTGTAGCATGAATCTAGGACTTGGTTCTAAGAGGAAACGGGGGAAAGTAGTAGATACTGGCTACCCAACCGGTCTCTTGAGTGAAAAGACGAAGAAAGCATGGTGGATGGAGAAGGGTGGGGGGAAGTGGACCTATCTCTTGGTTGAAAAAGGAAAGAAAGTGACGGTTGTTGGGGGACAACGCAAATGAGAATGAGCAGGTCTAGATTTCCTGTGCTCACATAGGAAAATGTCGCCGAGGAGATAAAAAATGGGACAAATGCAGACATGCTGCCTAAGTGTTTGCCGCTCTCGGCAGCCACATCTGCCTCACCACTTTATGCCCTTGCCACCCATATCGCTACCGTTAATGTAAAATCACATGAAGCATTAAGCAATGCCACCTAATGTCACTATAAGTAATGTTCTAGTGCCGTCGATAAATTGAAGCAATGCCACCACCATTTTAAGAAGTGCTTCCATCTTGCTTTATTTCCCATGAATTGTGTTTTTGTAGTTACACTTAAATCTCACACCGCTAACATTGCTTCATCCTAGTGGAACTGCACAAATTTGATTGCACATTTACTGACCATGTGCTACTCTCATGATAGTAATACTAGTGCTATTGTTCTGCATGTTAATCTAGTGTCATTATTGATGTGATGCTACTTACTTAAGGACTCATCATGCTGTCAATCTAGTGCCAATTATAACACAACAGATGCTGCTGTTAATCATACGCCACTACAAATATCTGTCACTGTTTAAATAACCGTATTTCATATTTGCGCAAACAGGGATGTCTGTCTCCATATCGTTTCAAGATGTCTGTCTCCGTATCGTTTCTATCCGTGCAATCAAAAGCACACACCTTAGTTTTAGTACAACTGCGCAAAATGAGATGGCTATCCCTCGTTGCCGTCGTCTAACCTCCAGTCTTCAATGTATTCCTACATTGGTAGTAACTAAGGTAGAATGACCAATGCAATCTAAAAGAAGTTGATTCATACGTTTTACTTCCTGATTGCAGTGCAGGGACGAGTGAAAACAACTGCATCCTAGTCCGGAATGCACTTTCTACCAGTTCATCCATGGACCGAGGACTAGCTGGCACGATGGTTTTTTGGACAGGTGCGCAGACAAGAGGCATTGTGGTCTGCTTATTTCTGCAAATAGCGGTGGTTAAATTTAGTGGAATGCACAAGAATTTCACCTGGTCAGTACACTGCATGGTTCAGTTCAGCATTCCAGCTGAGACCACAATTATAATTGGTTATTCTGGAATGAGAGAACCTAACCCTGTATGGTGGCAACAAGAAAAAACCGGAGTGAACTCCAGGAAATTTAAGTCTGCCGGGAGGCCCTTTGCTCAGAGAAGCCTTGCTTGTTTTTTCCTGATTTGTAAACCTTCTCACAACTTTGTCTTTTGCTGTGAACTAGTATATGTTTGTTATGTTCTATGAATCATTGAGATGTATAAAATTTCTTAACTTATGCTTTTCAAGTTTTTTATGAAGACGAGTTTAATGTGACTATTCCACATGAGCGCTGGACTAGCATGTGAACGTTTGGAATTTACATTGTGGCCTCAGTTAACTGCATGAACCACTGTAACAAGATACACAGTTGCTTATATGTCAGACAATAGATTGCTGATTGTTAGCTGGTCGATAGCCTAGTGTTGAAGCGAGCTAAGCCAATGTGCCGTGTTTTGCACAACTACTTACAAGTGGGGTAGCACCAACAGTGTTTACAAGTACTTATGTATACGTCAGCGCATAGTTATCGAACGAGTGCTCTATTTCATCAAAACACACACTGCTCGTATGATAAACCGTGACATCTTATGTCTTACCATGCCATATTCATGAAAAAACTAGCGAGGACACATCTGTTTCAGCAACAATTATGATGGTTCTCATATGATTCACGGGCACACAAAAGTAGCAACAGTTCCCATAGACGGATTCAAACAGAGTACTAGCCCCAGAGGGGTCGATAACAGGCAAGGTTCGGATAATTAGACACAATCCAAACTACTATTAAACACTAGCTGGGGCAACTATTTCATGCCTCGATCTAATTTGGGATGGACACAAGATGGACCTTGCCATGAACATCATCGAGGACGTCCCGCAGCAGCTCAATCCTGTGAACCTTCATGAAGACAACCTTGTGGCCTTGCCACTGATAAAAACTTGTTTGTGAAGGCATGCCACGTCATCTTCCTGCGTAAGCTTGACAAGAACAATATGCCTCACAAATGAAGGAGTAGCTTTGAACTTCTTGTGCTTCAGTACACCCTGGACAACACGCCTGACAACAGTGAGGCTGGAATACAACCCTTCATTGGTATAGCCGCAAATGGCTTCCAGGATCCAACAACCTAAGAACTCTGTTTTCCCAGTGCGTATATTCAGGTCATCCGCCTCATAGCGAGTGACATGTACAACCACACAATCCTTGTCTGCATCAGGGCTCTAATTGAAACAGAAACAAATTCTGAATTACTTTTCAGTATAAGAAACAAAAGTTATTTAAACCACTATGTATAGCATGGCATCAAAGCTAATAATTTTTTGCATTATTAATCACCACATACTTAGATGAAAAACCACAATCGAGA
>NC_041381.1:236722410-236788075 GCF_002162155.2 Triticum dicoccoides | reverse complement strand
CTCCTGCAGTGCCATGGGGGCTGTAACCTCAAACGGGGCGTTGACCATCTCAGTAGTGGACGTGAGCGTATCTAGGGTCGGCTCGGTGGCTGCCTCCATCTTCTTGGAGCTCTCTGTCTCGTGGGGATCAGCCTCCGGCGTCTGCTCCAATATCGACAGATCTTTGCCTGGTTCTCCTTAGTCCATCATGAAACTGGCGAATACTAGGAGACCACTGAAAGGAAAACACAATCGCAATGACAATGAAACAAAAAGGAGAGTGAGGATCGGTTACTGCTTTGCAAAAGTTCTTTTTTTTTTCTCTGCACGAAAATATACCAACATCACGGATCCGCTTACCTTCCCTTTGTTGGGAGAGATGAACAGTGGCAGATGCGAGTGTTGCCTTTCTTGAAGACGATGAGGGAGAAGGGGATTCAGCGAAGAGTGAAATGATAGTTACTTCATCCATCAAACTTAGACTGTGGGGAGGTGGGGTTTTGTGATACGACGGCTTATTACTGCCGCGCTATGACCGGGGTGACTCTCCGCCTGCATACTGTCTTCTAATTTGGTGGATGGCATTTGGGTCCGCGCGCTGTATGGCCCGCATGTGGGTGAACAAAAGTATAATGGCATTCAGTAGAGGGAGACGTTTCAATGACCTAGGAGGAGCCAGAAGCGGTAGAGTGTCTCCACTGTACTAGTAGTAATTGGTTTTCTTGGTAGCTGTAGAGTGTCTCCACTGTACTAGTAGTAATTGTTTCTCTGGGCCCAAGACAAAACAGCCCATCCACACTAGTAAATAGTAAAATCAATTCAAAACCCCATATATTTACTGAATGAGAGGCGCTACCCACACCTAGCACACCACACCCCCAAAAAAACCTGGGTGCTCTTCTTCCTCCTCGCTCCCACCCACCTCATGTCACGATGAGGACATCAATACCATTGTTACACCCACAGCCCCTACTGCTACATATACGGGACCAATTACTAGAGCTCGCGCACGCCAATTAAATTATCAGGTACTTTCGTTTCTTGGTAATGATTCTAATGTTCATGAGAATATGATGCTGCCTAAATTGGATACATTTGTTTTGCTTACAAATGAAGGGCCTAGCTTGGAGAAGGATGAACATTGGAGCAAGAACAAGCATGGAGATGATGCCATGCGCAAGGGGAACAAGAACGGAGTTACAAGTGATGATTTCAGGACTTTGAAGCCACCATAATGGGTGCATGAAGCCTTGGATGAAATATACAAGATGCCACTTCATAAATTTCGTCCCGAGGCTATTATAGGTGTTGCGTCACCTTTTTATTGGGCCAGGCCCATGTAATTTCGAAATACATTAGTATAGGCTATTTCTAGAGTCCGTATGTGTGGGGAAACAAGAGATAGGGTTGATTTCGGACCCCTCCACCAAGGGCCACGAAATTCCCCCTCCCTTCCTCCATATATACAGCCCTTAGGGCACCGTTTAGACTTTGGGTTTTGTTTAGATTAAAGTTCGCCATAGCTGCAACTTCGTGTACTTCGTTTGTGTTCAACGACCAGACAAAGGCGTCACAGAACCCCATCTTGATCAATAAAGCTTTCATCTTATATTCGCAATATCCAGATTGCAATCTCAGTTTCTTGCTTGTTCTTCGTTTGCTCGCAGGAAATAGACCCTCGTGGTCAGGTTGATCGTGCTCCGGCGTGGTCAATAACCTCTCGGAGTTGGTTTAGCGATTGCTAAGGCGCGACGTCCTCGCACGTTCGTAGTCGGATCGTCAAAGTCGACTTCCACCAAAGCGAAATCCATCATCTCATCGAAAGACGGGATACCTCCGCCTCTATCAAGTGGTATCAGATTTCCAGGTTGCTCGGTGAGATTTTACAGTTTTTCATAGTTTAGATCGAGTCTGTTCTTCATACCTACAGTCCACGGAAAAGCCACAAAAAAAATTAGGGTTAGTTCATCATATCCGAACCAATCTGAGCCTTTGCATAATCTTTTTAGGGTTTTGCTTTGTTGAATTTGCGGTTGCATCGTCGTGTCTAGTTGCTGGTCTTAGAGTCTAGTCTTTTAGAGTTTCGAGTTCTGGTCATAAGTTGTCACGCCGCCGCCGCACCATCATCATCGCCCCTGTCATCTACCACCACCGCTTATCCGCCACCGCTTCGAATCCGTATCCATATACCACCACCGCTGCCATCTACCACCATATATCCACCACCAATCCGAGTTCTTGTCATATTAGGTTTGTTTTTGAGATCCATCTAGATTCCGATTCGTGTTTCCTTGCCGGAGTAGGTTTCGGGAAAAAAAAGAGTCCGGAAACCACCCTCCGTTTAGGCCCAAAATTTTTCGAAAACGCATTTTTCGAAAAAATTTCTGGCTATCCTATTTTTAGGTGTTTCTGAGTGTTTTGAGACAGGTGCCATTATAGGAAGTTTTTTTTGACCCGTTTCCAGTTTTTGGGTCCGGGCAATCGAAAAAAAAATTTGGTCGAAAAAAATTTCGTGGCCATCCTGTCAGTTTAACCTAGGAAGAGTTTTGAGACACTCGCCATTATAGTGATTTTTCGCAAAAAAAAAGCAGCGCAAAAAAAACAGCGCAAAAAAAAGAAATAAAGAGCGAAAAAAAATCCAGAGTGTGCTTTTCCCTTGTTTACGTGCTGCGCCGTGATTTTGTTGGTGTTCTAGGCTCGCATCTCTAGCACAGTCTAGCCTAGGACCAGCACAGTACCGTCGTTGAGCGTTTATTCAACTTTGCATCTCTAAATTGATTATTGCTGACCCTTTTTGCTACCATATTATAAGCCTTCCCAGCTCCACATACATCTACATCGTGCGTTTGACTCTCCCTGGTAATCGCTCTATCCAAGCTTTGAGAGTTTTTGACTACAACGATTGCCGATCACCGCCTGCTGCTGGGTAAGAACTGGTAAGAATTTGAGATTTGCTTGACGGATTTGTGACACCCACCACCACCTCTTGTTAGTAGTCTGTAGGATTATATTCTTGTGTGTTTCTATTGCTGCTAAACATGCCAAGATCACAAGCCGACGAGACTGACTGGGAGAACATGACGAATAAGGATTTGCATGATAAATTTCAGCAAATGATGAGTGGACAGGTGCAAGATGTGCTAAACAGATTTGAAGAGGCCATGGAGAAGATAGATGGCATGGAGAAGACGTTCGAAACAAAGCTCGATAACAAGTTTAATGAATTGCTCGCGCGTCTTCCACCACCACCACCCGCTACACCTAACGCACCTCTCCAACAACAACAACAACGACTACCTCCACGTCACGAAACAGACCTCCGCCGTGCGAGCCGTGTTCCTCTTGCGTTTGGCCAAACTGTTGGTGCTGCTGTTGATACTTCTGTGGCTCCTGCTGCTGATGCGGAGGATGATGATTATGTGGGAGATTACGAGGATGAGGTTGCTCAATCAGAACTACGTGCAACCACCTGCACCAGAACCACCAGGTCGTCCACATGCAAATAATCACAATGGTAGGGTTTTCCCTCAGGTACGAGATCATGACCATCTTCCTAAACTGAAATTGAATATTCCACCTTTCGAGGGTAGATATGTTCCTGATATATATCTTACTTGGGAGTTAGAAACTGAACAATGATTTACATGTTTACAATATCCCAAGGAGAGACGGGTTGCCGCTACTGTTTGTGCTTTCACTAGTTTTGCATGTGTATGGTGGTCTGAACATTGTAGATTATATCCTATTCCAACTACTTGGGCTGCTTTGAAAACTGCTATGCGTACTCGTTGGGTTCCACCATATTATCAACGTGAATTGCTTCAAAAATTACAGTGGTTAAGACAAGGAAAAAATTCTGTAGAAGAATATTATCAGGAATTACAAACTGGCATGATTAGATGTGGTATTGTTGAGGAGAATGAAGCTATGCTTGCACGTTTTCTGGGTGGATTAAATAGAGAGATTCAGACCATTCTAGACTATAAGGAGTATACTAATATCACTCGTTTATTCCATCTTGCTTGTAAAGCTGAACATGAAGTGCAGGATCGACACGCATTGGCGCGAACTAACTTTTCTGCAGGCCGACCTTCATCATGGACACCGCATGCATCTTCTACTTCAACTGCACCAGCACCTCAATCAGGTGCCTCCTCCAGTCGTGATACAAGAAAACAGGCACAACCACCATTATCTGCCAAGAGCGCACCTGCTGGGCCTGCATAGAGTTCTTCTTCTTCCATGGCATCAACAGGGCACACAAGTGATATTATTTGTCGTCGTTGTAAGGGAGGAGGTCATTATGCGAGAGAATGCAAATCTCCGCGTGTGATGATTGCTACCGCGGATGGTGGATATGAGTCCGCTAGTGACTATGATGAGGAGACTTTGGCTCTTATTACACGTGAAGAACATGGTGGAGATGATTCTGATCATGAGACGCAATACATGGCTCCTGAAGACGCTGACAGGTATGAATGTTTAGTTGCTCAACGTGTTTTGAGTGTGCAGGTCACACAAGCTGAGCAAAATCAGAGGCACAATTTGTTCCATACCAAGGGAGTTGTGAAAGAACGTTCTGTGCGCGTCATCATAGATGGAGGGAGCTGCAACAACTTGGCTAACATGGAGATGGTGGAGAAGCTTTCTCTCACCACAAGACCACATCCACATCCTTACTACATCCAATGGTTCAACAACAGCGGCAAGGTTAAGGTAACACGTACTGTTCGTGTGCATTTTAGTATATCTACATATGCTGATTATGTTGATTGTGATGTGGTACCTATGCAAGCATGTTCCTTATTACTTGGTAGACCATGGCAATTTGATAAAAATTCTATACACCATGGTAGAAACAATCAGTATACTCTTGTTCATAAGGATAAAAATATTACTTTGCTTCCTATGACTCCTGATTCTATTTTGAAAGATGATATTAATAGAGCTAATAAAGCAAAACAGGAGAAGAATAAGAGTGAAAATCAGATTGTGGCAAAAGAATTTGAGCAACAAATGAAGCCTAATCATAAACCATCTAGTGTTGCTTCTGAAATTAAATTGAAAAGTGCATGTTTATTTGCCACCAAATCTGATATTGATGAGCTAGATTTCAGCAAATCTGTTTGCTATGCTTTTGTGTGCAAAGAGGCATTATTTTCATTCGAGGACGTGCCTTCCTCTTTGCCTCCTGCTATCACTAACATTTTGCAGGAGTTCGCTGACGTCTTTCCACAAGACGTGCCACCGAGATTACCACCTATTCGAGGGATTGAGCATCACATTGACTTAATTCCTGGTGCTTCACTGCCAAACCGTGCGCCATACCGTACCAATCCAGAGGAGACGAAGGAGATTATGCGTCAAGTACAAGAGCTTCTCGACAAAGGTTATATACGCGAATCCCTTAGTCCTTGTGTTGTTCCTATTATTCTAGTGCCGAAAAAGGATGGTACATCGCGTATGTGTGTTGATTGTAGAGGCATTAATAATAATACTATTCGTTATCGTCATCCTATTCCTAGGCTAGATGATATGCTTGATGAATTGAGTGGCTCTACAATATTCTCCAAAGTTGATTTGCATAGTGGATACCATCAAATTCGTATGAAATTGGGGGATGAATGGAAAACAGCATTTAAAACTAAGTTTGGATTATATGAGTGGTTAGTCATGCCTTTTGGGTTAACTAATGCGCCTAGTACTTTCATGAGACTAATGAACGAAGTTTTACGTGCTTTCATTGGACGATTTGTGGTAGTCTATTTTGATGATATACTGATTTATAGCAGATCTTTGGAAGAACATTTGGAACATTTACGTGCTGTTTTTATTGCTCTACGTGATGCACATTTGTTTGGTAACCTTGGGAAGTGCACCTTTTGCACCGACCGAGTATCTTTTCTTGGCTATGTTGTTACTCCACAGGGAATTGAAGTTGGTAAAGCCAAGATTGAAGCTATTGAGAGTTGGCCGCAGCCCAAAACGGTCACACAAGTGAGGAGGTTTCTTGGCCTCGCTGGATTCTATAGGCGTTTTGTGAGAGATTTCAGCACCATTGCTGCACCTCTCAATGAGCTTACAAAGAAAGATGTGTCTTTTCTTTGGGGTACCGCACATGAAGAAGCCTTCACGGTATTGAAAGATATGTTGACACATGCTCCTTTACTCCAACTTCCTGATTTTAATAAGACTTTTGAGCTTGAATGTGATGCTAGTGGAATTGGATTAGGAGGTGTGTTATTACAAGATGGCAAACCTGTTGCATACTTTTCTGAAAAATTGAGTGGGCCTAGTCTGAATTATTCTACTTATGATAAAGAATTATATGCTCTTGTTCGGACTTTAGAAACATGGCAACATTATTTATGACCCAAAGAATTTGTTATACATTCTGATCATGAATCTTTGAAACATATTAAAAGTCAAGCTAAACTGAATCGTAGACATGCTAAATGGGTTGAATTCATTGAGACTTTCCCTTATGTCATTAAACACAAGAAGGGAAAAGAAAATGTTATTGCTGATGCAAGGTCTCGTCGCTATACTATGCTTTCACAACTTGACTTCAAAATATTTGGTTTGGAGACCATCAAAGATCAATATGTGCAGGATGCTAATTTTAAAGATGTAATGCAGAATTGTAAAGAAGGAAGAATGTGGAACAAGTTTGTCGTTAATGATGGATTTGTGTTTCGTGCTAACAAGCTATGCATTCCAGCTAGCTCTGTTCATCTTTTGTTGTTGCAGGAGGCGCATGGAGGAGGATTAATGGGACACTTTGGCGTGAAGAAGATGGAGGACATACTTGCTACACATTTCTTTTTGCCAAAGATGAGACGGGATGTTGAGCGTTTTATTGCTCGCTGCACTACATGTCAAAAAGCTAAGTCACGACTCAATCCTCATGGTTTATATATGCCTTTGCCTGTACCTAGTGTTCCTTGGGAGGATATATCTATGGACTTTGTTTTAGGTTTACCTCGAACAAAGAAGGGGAGGGATAGCATATTTGTTGTCGTGGATAGATTCTCGAAAATGGCACACTTTATACCATGTCATAAAAGCGATGATGCTGTTAATGTTGCTGATTTGTTCTTTCGTGAAATTATTCGCTTGCATGGTGTGCCAAATACTATTGTTTTAGATCGTGATACTAAATTTCTTAGCCACTTTTGGAGATGTTTATGGGCTAAGTTGGGGACTAAACTGCTTTTTAGTACTACTTGTCACCCCCAAACTGATGGACAAACTGAAGTAGTCAATAGAACATTGTCTACTATGCTTAGGGCTGTTTTGAAGAGTAATAAGAAAATGTGGGAGGAATGCTTGCCTCATATTGAATTTGCTTATAATCGTTCATTGCATTCTACTACTAAGATGTGCCCTTTTGAAGTTGTGTATGGTTTCCTACCTCGTGCACCTATTGATTTGTTACCTCTTCCATCTTCGGAGAAGGTTAATTTTGATGCTAAACAACATGCTGAATTGATTTTAAAGATGCATGAGTTAACTAAGGAAAACATTGAGCGTATGAATGCTAAATATAAACTTGCTGGAGATAAGGGTAGAAAACATGTTGTGTTTGCACCTGGAGATCTTGTTTGGTTACATTTGCGTAAGGATAGATTTCCTGATTTGTGCAAATCAAAGCTAATGCCACGTGCTGATGGTCCCTTTAAGGTGTTAGAGAAAATAAATGATAATGCATATAAACTTGAGCTGCCTGCAGATTTTGGGGTTAGTCCCACTTTTAACATTGCAGATTTGAAGCCTTATCTGTGGGAGGAAGATGAGCTTCCGTCGAGGACGACTTCATTTCAAGAAGGGGAGGATGATGAGGACATCAATACCATTGTTACACCCACAACCCCTACTGCTACATATACGGGACCAATTACTAGAGCTCGCGCACGCCAATTAAATTATCAGGTACTTGCGTTTCTTGGTAATGATTCTAATGTTCATGAGAATATGATGCTGCCTAAATTGGATACATTTGTTTTGCTTACAAATGAAGGGCCTAGCTTGGAGAAGGATGAACATTGGAGCAAGAACAAGCATGGAGATGATGCCATGCGCAAGGGGAACAAGAACAGAGTTACAAGTGATGATTTCAGGACTTTGAAGCTACCATAATGGGTGCATGAAGCCTTGGACGAAATATACAAGATGCCACTTCATAAATTTCGTCCTGAGGCTATTATAGGTGTTGCGTCACCTTTTTATTGGTCCAGGCCCATGTAATTTCGAAATACATTAGTATAGGCTATTTTTAGTGTCGTATGTGTGGGGAAACAAGAGATAGGGTTGATTTCGTACCCCTCCACCAAGGGCCACGAAATTCCCCCTCTCTTCCTCCATATATACAGCCCTTAGGGCACCGTTTAGACTTTGGGTTTTGTTTAGATTAAAGTTCGCCATAGATGCAACTTCGCGTACTTCGTTTGTGTTCAACGACCAGACAAAGGCATCACAGAATCCCACCTTGATCAATAAAGCTTTCATCTTATATTCGCAATATCCAGATTGCAATCTCAGTTTCTTGCTTGTTCTTCGTTTGCTCGCAGGAAACAGACCCTCGTGGTCAGGTTGATCGTGCTCCGGCGTGGTCAATAACCTCTCGGAGTTGGTTTAGCGATTGCTAAGGCGCGACGTCCTGGCACGTTCGTAGTCGGATCGTCAAAGTCGACTTCCACCAAAGCGAAATCCATCATCTCATCGAAAGACGGGATACCTCCGCCTCTATCATGTCAGCTCGCTCCACTCATACCCCCAAATTCCTCACCTCACTCCTACAGAAAACCCCAGCTCCCCTTCTTCCTCACTACTACAGAAAACCCCTAGCTCCCCTTCTTCTTCACTCGCACTACAACTAGGCTTGTCATTCGTTACTCTGCTCAAATCCGTGAGCGCGACGTGACACCCTCGAGGAAAATGGAGTCGGCTGACCCTAGCACCAAGAAGGTGAGGCTCCCGCCAGCGGTGACGCCTATTGTAGATCCCGCAGCCGGCAGCGCGGGGAGAAGCGGCGACCCCGCTCCCACCGGATCCCAGGAACCCGTAGAATCTTGGGTGGACCGCATCAGCGATCTCCCGGACGCCGTCCTTGGGGAGATCATCTCGCTTCTCCCCACCAAGGATTGTTGCCGCACCCAAGTCCTCTCAATTTGGTGGCGCCCTCTATGGCGCGCTGTGCCCCTTATTCTCGACTGTCGTCAGATATCTCTCTTAAATGATTTTGAAATCCCAAGAGCCATCATCTCCTCCCACCAGGGCTCCGTTCAAAGCCTCTGCATCCTGTCATGCTACCTGAGCAAGCATACCATGCCCTGCATGGTGGACGCCTGGCTAAAATCCCATGAATTCACAGAACTACAGCTGCTTGAGTTCTACTATTCCCTTGGAAATCACATACCACATACCGAACGCCATGAACTT
Source organism: Triticum dicoccoides (assembly GCF_002162155.2). Lineage (NCBI taxonomy): Eukaryota > Viridiplantae > Streptophyta > Magnoliopsida > Poales > Poaceae > Triticum > Triticum dicoccoides. The sequence continues at coordinate 236,778,655 of NC_041381.1, read as the reverse complement.
GTGCCCTTAGCACCGATGTCCATCTCGCGGTTTTCCTCCTCTCTCCACACCACCACCTTTGCGCTGTGCTACCTACCAGACAATCTGGTACTAAACCTTCGACTCCCAGTTCTCAAGAAACTTTCACTTGTGCGGGTTCGTATATCAGAGGCCTCATTACACAGCATCATCCACTCCATTTGACCTGCCCTGGAGTGCTTGGTGCTTGTTTTCACAGTTAGAATCGGTTGTCTCCAAATAAAGTCGCCTAACCTTGTAAGAATTGGAATTTCTTTTGACGGAAGGCAGCTCATCATCCAAGATGCCCCTTCACTTCAAAGGTTGATCCTTGATTCTAGTTATTCACCATTGCAAATAACCGTCCTCTTTGCGCCTAAACTGGAGACCTTGGGTGTAATACATGATCTCTGTGCTCATTTCAATATGGTGTTCGGCTCCATAGTTCTTCAGGTACTTTATATTATCATCTACACTTGTAACCATAAGCTGCATTTTAAATTTCTGCGCATAAGTTATATATCATCTTGGAGTAAACATTTTGTACTAATATTATGTTCTATGCTCAATGAAGTGTTTCTCCATGGATGGCCTATCAATGGTGCTGCATTCTGTCAAGATCTTATATATTCAAATGAATAGTTTTGATCTAAACAAGACTATTGGCTTGCTGCAATGCTTTCCACGTCTGGAGAAGTTGTATATAAAGGTGATAATTTCACGCACATTGGAAGCCCGCATATAGTGTACTAGAATTAACCATTCAGCTATTGCTCTTTCGACACTCTTTTTTAGACCTTAACTATTTTCAATCTTCATGTCTATTTAGGGAACAGGACGGGGTAAGAAAGTTATAACCAATCGGTGGATTCATAAGCATCCGGATTTTCTCACTTCTCATGAGATTCGATTGAAGACAATAACGCTAGAACGATATGTAGCCAACCATCCAAACACTAGATTTGTCACATTCTTCCTACTGAATGCGAGGTTACTATTGTCCATCAGGCTTAAGTTTATCAGCAGCATGGTTTTGACTCAACCTGGCAGTCGGGTTGGGTTTGGCCGGGTCAACCTTAACCAAACCCATGCCCGATCCAGCTATCGGGTCACCCACAAACCCATGACCCTACACATGGGTCTAAAATCGGACCCATGCCCGAGCCCACCGGGTAACCCGACCAAGTCGGGCGCCCATCGGGTAAAGTACAACCATCTTTTTTTCCGGTTAACTACTACTTGAATGAGCAAAAGTCTCCTTGTTAAATCAGCCAAAGCGGAGCGAACAGAGAGACCTAAAAAACCCTGCGTTCTGGTTCTGTTTTATAGGCACCCACCCCTTGTATTCCATCTTCCCTAGTCGAGGTGGGACTAAATTACTCACACCAGCAGCGTAGCAAGACTATAGAAGCCAGCCAGAGCCATCGAACATGGGCTGAGTGCTTCTCTTTGCATGTGCTTGTGGCCCGTATATACATTGGGCTGCCACTTTTTTGTTTCTGTGCTATATGGATCGAGTACTTCTCTTTGCACGTGCATGTGGCCGGTGTACTATTGAGCTCCTGTGAATTGTTTTTTAGTTGTTTGTGGTCGATCCTTTGCTATGTGGCTCGTACATCATTAAACATGTACGTATGTATATGAATATAAATTAGACCATGTATATGTGACCCACATTTCATATTAATCGGGTAGCCCATTGGGTAACCCATGGGCATAGACCTATGCCCATACCCTACCCACAACTAATCGGGTTACCCATGGGTCGTGCTCATGGGTGTACATGAAGACCCATACCCTACCCATTTGGGTCGGGTGCCCATGGGCGTGCGTACCCATGGGTCGAATTGCCGGGTTGAGTTTTGACAGATGGGTATGTCGAAGAGCAAAAAAAGGAGTTTCAGGTGGGCAAAAGAGCTTCTGAACATGCCGGGCTTCTATTTACAACATTTTGTGGTCATAATCCAGTAAATTTTACGACCCAGGATGTTCATTCTATGGACCTGACCGATCCATTTGACTGTGACTGCCGAAAACAGTGCTGAAGTTAGATGTTGTTGCCCTTTTCAACCTGGTTTTTTGTAAACCTGATGAACAATTAACCCTCGTGCTTTTGTACAGTTTGTAAGCTGGAGTTAGATGTTCCTGCCTTTTCAACTCGGCTGAGACTGTCATATTTTCTTTAAAACAAGGCAAATGGCTTGCCATTCGTTTAATTTAGAGTGAAATATTGTAACAAATCCCAACCAAGGGAAATAACATCACTCTCGCCGGCTGCTTGAGCTCACTGTGCATTACAGAAACCAAGTGATTAGCCCCCACCAGCACCCACAAACTTATTTCGAACTAGCACATCAAATGGGCTGTAAATTTTCATAGGAAAGGTTGCATGACCGTGACAGATTTGGATTCTGACATTTGGGACCCGCGAGGAAATTACCTATCCAAGGTGGTGTCAACTTACTAGCCAGTCAACAAACGATTCTGCCTACCAGCCATTGGATTGACATCCAACATCTGTCGTGTATCTTCTATCTCTTGTCTTCTTCTTCCTCCAGCCGCCCAAACCAAACCACCCCGTCGGCTCCGCCTGCTCCCGCCTCCCATGGCTGGCTGTGCCTCCGCCTCCCTACCGTATGTACCCTCCAATGTTGGCCAGTCCCTCCCTCTATTCCCCCACTTGTCCTGTTATTCTCCGGCAACGTCAGCCGCAACATGCACCCGCACCCGAACTAGTCAACCCTCATACTCCCCTCCGCCTGTGACTGGACCAGCGGATCTTCCACGACTCCTGTTCGTTCCGTCCGAGGCCTCGCCGTCGTCCTCCGCCTTGCGGCCTTGGTTCGCTCGCCGTGCGCGGCGCGCCGCCCTCTTGCGTTGTCAACGTCGTCAACAACCGAGAGGAACAAGGAGATGACTGTACGTGGAGAGGATGACAGTAGGGACCCACCAGCGTCATGGCAGTACGCAAGCAAGTGCCTCTATATTACAAGCCCAAAAATATGGTTCCTCCTAATGGTTGGACATCTGGGGCTCACGCCATTGTCAACATAGTCAATAAACAAGAGAATTACACTACGAGCGGCTGACACCAGGGACGCAGTTTTTTTAGGAACAAGCAGTTGTTATTTATACTAGTTTTAGCGACGGATCAGGGTAACAACGGGCTGTGCGGGGGCTGTGGCCCGTCTAGCCAGGGTTTTATTCATGTTTACCACATCATGAGCCCAGTTGTGTTTTTTTCTTGGTGAAAATGGCTAGCCCACTTTTATTTTTTAAAGAAATACCCAAACAAGGCCTACTTGCTTTATCGGCCCTGCTGGGCTGCAAGTCTTTCAAGACGAGGAGAATTTCATTTGGTTTGCCTAGAAATGGGCTGTACATTTTTAAAACACATCAAACCGGGGATTAGTTTCAATTTTTTTTCATTACAAGATTTTAAATTCCATTGATTTTTATGCGTGGACAATTATTTGGATTTTATATTTATATAAATTATTTTTCAAAATAGTTTGATGTGAATTAATATTTCTGGATTAAAAACAGTTGACCGCACCAAAATATGCAAAATTTCGTATACTTTTTAACCGTGGCCACAATATGGGGTGTAATGCTAACAAAAAGAAGATGAGCTCCAAAAAAATTCTTAAGTATTAGCAAATGGGGTGTACATTATTAGAAATAATGGCAGATGGGTTGTATGCTATTTTCCACAGATTTGAGGCTGACTTGTGCGCCTACTACAGGTTGACGCGTATGATTTCATAAAAAAGGTTGACGCACACGCAACGCCCTGTCAACTTAGTCAACACACGAGAGCAGTGACTGTTGGATGTCCATCCAACGGCTGTCGTGCTTCTTCAATCTCTGCTCTTCATGCTCCAGCCGCTCAAACAAGCGCCAGCGGGACTGCCTTCTCCCTCCTCCCGCGGCCGGCTATGCTGCCGCGCAGGCCTCACGGCCCCATCGTACTCCCATTGCTGGCCTAGCCATCCCTCTACTCACCCACACCTGCTGTTATTCTTCGGGGACGGCAGACAAACTAGTAATCCCTCGTACTCCTCCGCGTGGGAAACAACTGCCTAGTATTCCCTGGCTCCATGTCGTTTCCTTCCTAGGCCTCGCCGTCGTCCACCACCCCGGTGCTCTCGGCGCGGCCTGGTCAACGTGGTCAATGAAGGACATCCATCGGAAGTGGACTGTACGTGGAGAGGCTGACAGCTGGGTCCACGGCCACACGCAAGGAAATGCCTCCTTATTACACGCAAAATAATGATTCCTCCACCTGACAGCTAGGACCCACAGGAAGGGCCTCTGTATTTCATGAAAAAAGTCCCCCTGCTGACAGGTCAGACCCACCAGCTATATCTTCGCACGCAAGGAAGTGCCTCCTTATTACGCCCAAAAAAATGAATACCCACTGCTAGCTATGTGATAACCCGCAAGTATATGGGATCAATTGTAGCCTCTTTCAATAAGTAAGAGTGTCAAACCCAACGAGGAGCTAAAGGTAGAACAAATATCCTCTCAAGTCCTATCTGCCACTGATACGACTCTACGCACGCTTAGTGTTCGCTTTACCTAGAACAAGTATGAAGCTAGAAGTACTTTGTAGGTGTTGTTGGATAGGTTTGCAAGATAATAAAGAACACGTAAATATAAACTAGGGACTGTTTAGATAAAGAAGCAATAAAGTAAAAATAGCGAGTGTGGAAAAGTGGTGGTAGGAGTTATGGAATTGTCCCTAAGCAATTGACTACGTTACTAGACCGGTGATGGAGAGGCATAAGCTAACATACTTTCTCTTCTTGGATCATATGCACTTATGATTGGAACTCTAGCAAGCATCCGCAACTACTAAAGATCATTAAGGTAAAACCCAACCATAGCATAAAAGCCTCAAGTCCCCTTTATCCCATACACAAACAACCTACTTACTCGGGTCTGTGCTTCTGTCACTCACGCCACCCACCATAAGCAAATCATGAACATATTGCAAACCCTACAGCAGGGATCCCTCACGCTTGCGCGACACGGAGAGCACCATAGGAAAACACCAATAATAAAACATACAACTCAAACCAATCATAGCAATTTATCAATCACCGATAGGACAACGAAAATCTACTCAAACATCATTGGATGGCAACACATCATTGGATAATAATTTGAAGCATAAAGCACCATGTTCAAGTAGAGGGTACAGCGGGTTGCGGGAGAGTGAACCGCTGAATATAGATGGGGGAAGGTGATGGAGATGTTGGTGTGATTGGATCTATCTCTCTATCTCTCTCTGTTTCTGCGTTCTCAGATCCTTCCCCTTCACCGTTTCTTTTATATCCGGAGATCCGTAACTCCGATTGGGGTGAATCTTTCGCCCAGATCTTTCTCATAAAATTAGCTTTATGCAGCAAAAAAAGAGCGTCAACCGCCTTACAGGGGGCCCAGGAGAGTCCAGGGCATGCCTGCCTCCTTGGGGCGCGCCCCCTTTCTCCTGGCCCCCTCGGGCACCGTCTCGCGTTGATTTTACTTCCCAAAAATCATAAATATTCCAAAATAATTCTCCGTCCGTTTTTATCCCGTTTGGACTCCATTTGATATGGGTTTTCTGCGAAACATAAACATGCAACAGACAGGAACTAGCACTGGGCACTGGATCAATATGTTAGTCCCAAAAATAATATGAAAAGTTGCCAAAAGTATATGAAAGTTGAAGAATATTGGCATGGAACAATCAAAAATTATAGATACGACGGAGACATATCACTGGGACCCACCATATTGTTGGGCTGACTTGTGGGCCTACTAAGTTGACGGGGACGAAAGGCTTTGTCAACTTAGTCAATACTCCAGTGACCGTATGATGTCCATCCAATGGCCATAGTGCTTCTTCAACCTCTGGTCTTCTTGCTCCAGCCGCCCAAAGCAGACCCGGCCGTGCCGCACGCTTCTGCCTCCCGTGGCCGGTTGTGCTACCGCGGAGGCCTCACCGCCCCCATACTACTCCCACCACTGGCCAGGCCATCCCTCCACTCACCCACACCCCCTGTTATTCTACGGCGACGGTAGCCTCACACCGCAGCCGAACCAGTGAACCCTTGTACTCCTCTTCGCGTGGGCATTCACTGCCGTGTCTTCCCCGGCTCCGCATCGTCCCCTTCCTAGGCCTCGCCGTCGTCCACCGCCGTGGTGCTCTCGGCGAAGCGTGGTCAATGTGGTCAATGACCGACTTCCATTGGAAGAGTACTGTACATGGAGAGGTTGACAGTTGGGTCCACGGCAGCCACAAGGAAGTGCCTCCTTATTACGCAGAAAATAATTATTCCTCCACCTGATAGCAGGGACCCACCAGTCAGGCCACCAGTATTTTGCGAAAAAATGTTTCCCCCTGACTGCTGGGACCCACCGGACGGGCCACCGTATTTCAGGAAAAAAAGTTCCCCCCGCTGTCAGCTCGGACCCACCGGAAGTGCCTCCTTATTATGCACAAAAAAATGAATACTCCCCCTGCTAGCTGGGAGCCACCTTGGTGGGAGGCTGACTTGTGGGCCTACTAAGTTGACAGGGACGGAGGGCTTTGTCAACTTAGTCAATATGAACGATTCTAGCTCCAGTGACCGTACGATGTCCATCCAACGGCCGTACTGCTTCTTCAACCTCTGGTCTTCTTGCTCCAGCCGCCCAAAGCAGCGCTAGTCGTGCCGCATGCTCCTGCCTCCCGTGGCCGGCTGTGCTGCCACGGAGGCCTCACCGGCCCCTACTATTCCCACCGCTGGCTAGGCCCTGCGACGATGGCAGCCTCACACCGCAGCCGAACTAGTGAACCCTCGTACTCCTCTCCGCGCAGGCTTCCGCTGCCGTGTCTTCCCCGGCTCCGCGTCGTCCCCTTCCTAGGCCTCACCATCATTGTAGCGACCAGACCTCAAAAAGTCTGACCTCTGTGCATTAGTGTCATCCCTGGATCGGTAATGCTGACACGCACAATACTTGAAGGATTTATAACAGAGTAGCAATCACACACTTATTACATCGAATGTCTCAAAAGAGAACTTATTACAATAAATATGGCTTAAGGACATCTAAATATGATAACAGCGGAAGGCTTGGAAGATAAAGTGAGTCCATCAACTCCAACGGTATCACTGAGTGAAAGATCACGACCTAAGGCACCTTACTTGTCATCTGAAAAGTCTGCAACATGAACGTTGCATCCCGAAAATGGGTCAGCACATGGAATATGCTGGCAATGTAACACATAGAGAGTAATGAACAGAATAATACTATCACTACATGCATATATGGCTGGTGGAAAGCTCTATGGTTACAGTTTTGCATAAAGCCACTTTTTCCCTACAACAAAGGAATAAATTTTATTTAAGTATCATGGTGGTTGTTAAATTGAGAAGGTTCACCCAACTCAATCACAATTAAGCATCATCATTAAACCCAAACAGAATTAATTTAAGTAACATGATGAGATTCACATGATAATCCAAGTACTAGATACTCAAAACGTCCATAACCGGGGACACGACTAACCATGATTAGTTTATACACTCTGCAGAGGTTTGCGCACTTTTCCCCATAAGACTTGATCTCCCCCATTGAATTTCTCGCACTACATGGTGTTTGAGAAACAGATGACCGAGACACAGTCTTTCAGAAGCGTTAGCACCTTACGATGGGTAGACAGTTACACCTACTTTCCCCTACATCTGCTAGTCTACCACTGTAAGAGTTCACACGACTTAATCAACTATGCAGGAGCCTATAATAGCTTGCGGCTGCACATTGAAGTTTCTAGCATGAAAAATCTCATGATCCCTTTGAGCCTGGGTGGCGGTCCGTAGGAGAATCACACGGTACCCCGGGATTTCCAAAAAAATACAGGCAGCACTGGGTTCCCCAGGTGCCTCAATCCACCCAGATGTGTATTAAAGTTGCCACCTTAAGTAAACCATTAATTAACAATCTCACATCTGTCATGGATACACTCACCCAATCCACGTCTACTAGCATAGCATAGCAATATAAGCAAACGTAGAAGTAACTCCCAAAAGTTTGATAATAAACAGGGCAATAGGTACTACCTCATCGACTTCCCAAAACCCACATATTAATCAGATCCTAATCATGCAATTGTGTGAGGATTGATCTAATGCAATAAAACTGGGTAGTAAAGAGGTATGATCAAAGTGTTAGTTGCCTTGCTGATGATCCGTGAAACCTAGAGACTCGTAGTAGCAAGCGACGCATTCCGGGTACTCTATCGCAAACAAACAAACATACAATAACCACTCATCTAATGCATGGGTAAAACTCAAATAATAGATCTAACCAGAAAGTCCAACTTAAGAACTCCGGTTTGCAAAAAGGATCAAATCAAACGAAGCAACGAAACTCAAACGGCGAAAGAAACAAGCTTCGTTTACTAATCTAAACCTAAGTAAAATTTTATAGTAGCAAAAACTCGTTTAAGTTGGTGAAACAGAAAGAGAGTTTCGAGGCGAAACTCGAGGCGCTTGAATCGCCTGATTCCGATAAACGAGCGAAAAGTTATACTAAAACGAAAATCGGATCAGAAATCGCAATCGAAAAATAATCGCGAAAAATCCGAGAAAAAGAAAAACTGACGAACAGGCTAAAGAAGAACGTTTGTTGTCTGCAGCTAAACGGTAAAAACCGTTTGTTAAAACGAATGTACGGACGAACGTCCCCTAAATAACTAAACCGAGAAAAACCGACGAACCGATCTTAAAAAAATGGATCTAGGGTTTTAAAAAAATCGCGGTTTTATAAAAAAACGATGGTGGCTACCTCGGGTCCGGCGGGGGTTCCGGCAAGGCGGCGGCGGACTCCGGCGGCTCCGGCGGCGGCGTGGGGCGGCAGCGGGCGGCGGGGTCGGCGTGGCGGCGGCGACGGGCGGCGGCTAGGGTTAGGGTTCGGCGCGGGTGGGCTTCGGTGGCGGCGGTGTGGGCTGGGGAAGGGGGGTGGCCTGGCTTATAAAGTCCCCCGGGCAGAGTCCCGCTCGGGTACGGCATGGAGTCGGTTTGACTTTTTTTTAAATAATTTTGACGTGCAAAAAAAGAAATAAAAGAAATACTAAACAGACTCCAAAAATCCCGAAATAAATTTTCCCCGTCCTCTAAAAATAAGCCGGACAAACATTTATTTGGGCCTAAAATGCAATTTTGAAAAACGCGCATTTTTCCTAATTCAAACAAAATAGCGATAAAATCCCAAAATGAAATCTTATTTGATTTTAATATTAAACCTCCAATATTTCTTTATTTTGGGAAAGTCATTTTATTCCCTCTCTCTTATTTTTATAAAAGAAATATACATAGATAAAATAATAAAAATCAAACGATCCTCTTTTCAAAATTTGAGAAAACTCAAATATGAAAATAACGAAATCCCCTACTCTCTCCGTGGGTCCTTGAGTTGCGTAGAATTTCTAGGATCTAGCCAAAATGCAATAAAATATGATATGCAATGATGATCTAATGTATAACATTCCAAATTGAAAATTTGGGATGTTACAAACCTACCCCCCTTAAGATGAATCTCGCCCTCAAGATTCGGGTTGGCTAGAAAATAGGTGAGGGTGGTCCTTCCGTAGGTCTTCCTCTCGCTCCCAGGTAGCTTCATCCTCGGAATGGTGGCTCCACTGAACTTTGCAAAACTTGATAACCTTGCTGCATTTGACTCAGCTGGCAAACTCGAGAATCTTGACTGGTTTCTCCTCATTGGTCAAATCACTATCCAACTGAATCGCTTCCAGTGGCACTGTATCTCTCAGAGGTATATCGGCCATCTCTGCGTGGCACTTCTTCAAGTGGGAAACATGGAACACATCATGAACTCCTGACAATCCTTCGGGCAATTCCAACTTGTAAGCAACTTCTCTGATACGCTCCAAAACTCTGTATGGTCCCACAAAACGTGGTGCTAACTTTCCCTTAACTCCAAAACACTTAACTCCTCGAAGTGGGGATACACGAAGATAAACTCTATCTCCAACTTCGTAAACACTCGCCTTGCATTTAGAATCCGCATAGCTCTTCTACCTGGACTGGGCTACCTTGAGCCCATCACGAATCAACTTAACCTTCTTTTCAGACTCTTTAATCAAATCTGGTCCAAACAACTGGCGGTCTCCAACTTCATCCCACAACAACGGGGTCCTGCACCTTCTTCCATATAAAGCTTCGAAAGGGGCCATCTTCAAACTGGATTGATAACTGTTGTTGTAAGAGAACTCTGCATATGGCAAATTTTCGTCCCAACTAGATCCATAATCTAGCGCACAGGCTCTCAACATGTCCTCCAGAATCTGATTGACTCTCTCGGTCTGTCCATCTATCTATGGATGGAAGGTTGTACTGAACTCTAGCCGGGTACCCAAAGTTTCGTGCAACTGATTCCAGTACTTTGAGGTAAACTGGGTTCCTCTATCTGATATAATGGTCCTCGGAACTCCATGCAGACATATGATCCTGGTCATGTATATCTTTGCCAACTTAGCACTGGTGTAAGTGGTCTTCACTGGGATGAAATGAGCTACATTTGTCAAACGATCGACTACAACCCATATTGAGTCATAGCCTGAACGAGTCCTGGGAAATCCCGTGATAAAATCCATGCCTAGCTTATCCCACTTCTGTTCGGGTATCGGCGATGGCTGTAGCAATCCTGCTGGCTTCTGATGCTCTGCCTTCACTCTTTGACATACATCACAAACTGCTACATACTCCGCAATATCCTTCTTCATTCCGGTCCACCAGAAACTGTCCTTCAAATCCAGATACATCTTGGTATTTCCTGGGTGAATCGAGTACGGTGAATCATGGGCCTCTTGCAGAATCAATTTCCTGATCTCCGGGTCATTTGGTACATAAACGCGGTCCTCAAACCATAAGGTATCGTGCTCATCCTCACGAAACCCCTTAGCTTTTCCTTTGCTCATCTTCTCCTTTATCTCGGCAATCTCCTTGTCTATCTTCTGAGCTTCTCTGATCTTACCCATCAAAGTAGACTGAATCTCCAATGCTGCTACATAGCCTCTCGGAACTATCTCCAAACATAGCTCGCGAAGATCCTCGGCTAACTCCTTTGGTAACTCTCCAGTCATGAGAGTATTGACATGGCTCTTGCGGCTCAATGCATCGGCTACTACGTTAGCCTTTCTGGGGTGATAATGCAACCTCATATCATAATCCTTAATGAGCTCCAACCATCTCCTTTTCCTGAGATTCAACTCCTTCTATGTGAAAATGTACTTCAAACTCTTGTGATCCGTGTACACCTCACAATGGTTTCCGATGAGAAAATGTCTCCATGTCTTCAACGCATGCACTACTGCTTCTAACTCCAAATCATGGGTGGCATAATTCAAATCATGGGGCTTAAGTTGTCGTGAGGCATACGAAACAACTCTTCCCTCCTGCATAAGTACTGCTCCAAGTCCTCGACAAGAAGCGTCTTAATATACTTCATAATCCTTGCGCTGATCTGGCAGAATCAACACTGGTGATGTAACCAAACATTTCTTCAACTCCTGGAAACTGGCCTCACATTCCTCAGTCCACTTGAACTTGGTGTCCTTCTTCAACAACTCCGTCATGGGTTTTGCAATCTTTGAGAAATTCTCAATGGACCTCCAGTAGTATCCTGCGAGTCCAAGAAAACTCCGGACCTCTCCAACTGACGTGGGTGCTTCCCAATTTGTCATAGTGACAACCTTGGTGGGGTCTACTGCTATTCCTTCTCCGAATATAACATGTCAGAGAAATCCAACTTCCTTCAACCAAAACTCACACTTGCTGAACTTGGCATATAGCTGGTGTTCTCTGAGCTTCCCAAGTACCAAACGCAAATGTTCCTTATGCTCCTCTTCATTCTTCGAGTAGACCAGAATACCATCAATGAACACCACGACGAACTTGTCCAAAAACTCCATAAACACCTTGTTCATCATGTTCATGAAATAGGCAGGTGCGTTAGTTAGACCAAATGACATAACTGTATACTCATATAGCCCGTACCTTGTGGTAAAAGCTGTCTTTGGTATATCCTGCTCTCGAACCTTCAGCTGGTGGTATCCTGATCGCAGATCGATCTTGGAAAATACCTTAGCTCCTTGCAATTGGTCAAACAAATCATTGATCATCGGCAGTGGGTACTTGTTCTTGATTGTTACTTCATTCAATCCCCGATAATCGAAAACCATCCTCAATGATCCATCCTTCTTCTCCACTAGAAGCACTGGTGATCCCCAAGGTGACGAACTTGGGTGAATATAGCCTTTATCCAGTAACTCCTTAATCTGTTTCTTAATTTCCTCCAAATACTTTGCGGGCATCCTGTACGGTCTCTTAGATATTGGCCCTGTGCCTGGCAAAAGCTCAATAAAAAACTCAATGTCTCTATCTGGTGGCATGCCTGTCAACTCTTCTGGAAATACGTCAGGGAAATCCTTCACCACTGGTACTTCCTCCTGTAAAACTCCTGATAAGGAATTCACTTGAGTCCTCTTCGGCTCATGCCGGGATACATACTTAATCCTCCTTCCTTTTGGGGTGGTAAGCAAAATCGACTTACTGGCGCAATCGATGTTTCCTCCATACATCGATAGCCAATCCATACCCATAATCACATCCAAACCTTGCAACTCCAAAATTATTAGGTCCAGGGAAAACATGCCTACCTATGGTCAATGGCACCTGAAAACGTCCTTGACTTGCCATATACTCCGCTCCTGGTGAGCTTACTAACATAGGTGTTCTAAGAACTTTGGTGGGCAGTTTATACTTATCCACAAATCCCCTTGATATGTATGAATGCGATGCACCAGTATCAAAAAGAACGATTGCAGTAAATGACTTAACCAAAAACTTACCTATTACTGCATCTGGCTGGGCTTCAACCTCCTCCACGTTAACGTGGTTCACCTGTCCCCTATTGAAAGGGTTCGGCTTCTCCCAGAGCTTCCATTGCCATTTCCATTCTTAGCTTCAGGACATTCATTGGCATAATGTCCAGTCTTCTGGCACTTGTAGCAAGTAACGTGGCTCAGGTCCTTCTTGGCTGGGGTTGATGGGTTGGTACGGTTCTGGCCGTTGCTTCCTCCATTACCATTCCCATTCCTGGGGCCATTATGGTTGTGCGAACTCCCTCCATTATGGTTGTGACCTCCATGGGTATGCTGAAAAGGTCCTCCCGAGTTCGGGGTAAAACGAGGCTTCTGCTGAGCTCCAGAATTGTACTTCCCTTGTCCATACTTCCTCTTGCGGCTGTCAATCTGCCGTTGATTCCCTTCAATCATGAGATCTCTATCTACCAACTCCTGGTAGTTGTTGAAGGTTGCCACCATCAACTGCATGCTCAGCTCATCATTCAGTTCTTCCAGCAACTTCTCCTACTTAGCTGCATCCGTAGCAACGTCATCTGGGGCATAACGTGCTATCTTACTAAATTCACCCACATACTGGCCAACTGTACATCCTCCTTGGCGCAAGTTGCGAAACTCACGCTTCTTCATGGCCATAACTCCTGCTGAAACATGGGCAGTACGAAAAGCCTGCTGAAACTAGTCCCATGTGACAGTGTCGATGGGGTAAGTGGCTGTGAAATTCTCCCACCATGATGCTGCGGGTCCATCAAGCTGGTGTGCGGCAAAATGCACTCTCTCCACATCTGTGCATCCTGCAGTGGTCAACTCCCTTCCAATCTTGCGGATCCAATCATCTGCAACTATCGGCTCGGTGCTACTGGAGAACACCGGAGGGTTTAGCCTCAAGAAACGTGCTAAGTGATCAACAGGTGGTGGTGGTGGTGGGTTGTTGTTATTGTTGCTATTCCCCTGATTCTAATTCTGGACTAGTATCTACATCAATGCATTCTGCTGCTGGATCAACTGAGTGAGCTCCGGTGGGAAAGCAAATCCATTGTCACGTCTCAGAGGCATCTGAGGGTTTAGAAAAGATGAGAAAATAGAATAGAATGAGGTCTAGAGGGAAAAACACTACCCATATGCACATGAGACAAACACAAACAATATCACTTCAATCAATTCAAACAAAGGCATACAATGGTCTAACTATCGTTACGAAAGTGCTCGGACTATACTATATACATGGGGGAATACTACTACTATTATGGTGGTCGACTAGAAAAATTGATCGGTCGAAGACTCCATGATATCCGCTCTAGCTTCATCAACATAGTCATCATCGCTATCGTCGCGGTCCGAGTCGGTGTCGTCGATGATGATGTAGTTCTCCGGACAAGTGCAATCATCGTCTTCTTCTCTTGGCACGGGGAATCCCATGAATACTCTTAGCTTCTTCTTCAGGTCATCATTCTTCTCCACGAGTGTCGTCATTTCCTCCTCATATCCATCGCGTGTAGACTTGAGTTCTTCTTCCAGCTCCGTGATCTTGGTCATTGCCTTCTTCAGATCTATCATGCCTGTGCACATCTGGTTCTCCTGGCGTCGAATGTGTTGGTTTAACTCCTGGATGAATGCGGCAATGGATCTATCCTTCCTGGTTCTGATCATCTCCCATTGCTCATCTTGGCGCCCACAAATTTGGTAAATAGTATCCTTGAGATCCTTGTGGTAAACTTCTCTAATGCATCCCATGGTCATGTGGGCTGCCATGGTCTTTCCTAGACTCTAGGTTGGTGCATCAAAGGAAAACTCTATGGGCTCAGTGACTGGCATGAAAGTCCTTCCTAGAACTTGAACTTGAATCATCCAACGCTCCTCTTACGGTAAAGTGGCAATGTAGGTCCCTATGAAGCTTGGTACTTCGATGTTCAGGTATCTAGTGACTTCCTTCAAGTGGCGTCCAAAAGGTGTATCTTCATCCGGTTGCGCGAACTTGTTCCTTGCATCCACCATCCTAAAGAGTAGAAAAGGGAGAGGAGTCAGAAATGAGAAGAGAGTAGTGATCTAGGGCTTTAGCTTAGTGGTCGTGTCCTACAGTCAGCGTGTGCTCTGATACCATCTTGTAGCGACTAGACCTCAAACAGTCTGACCTCTGTGCATTAGTGTCATCCCTGGATCGGTAATGCTGACGCACACAGTACTTGAAGGATTTATAACAGAGTAGCAATCACACACTTATTACATCGAATGTCTCAAAATAGAACTTATTACAATAAATATGGCTTAAGGCCTTCTAAATACGATAAAAGCGGAAGGCTTGGAAGATAAAGTGTGTCCATCAAATCCAACGGCATCACTGAGTGAAAGATCACAACCTAAGGCACCTTACTCGTCGTCTGAAAAGTTTGCAACATGAACGTTGCAGGGGTCAGCACATGGAATATGCTGGCAATGTAACACATAGAGAGTAATGAACAGAATAATACTATCACTACATGCATATATGGCTGGTGGAAAGCTCTATGGTTACAGTTTTGCGTAAAGCCAATTTTTCCCTACAATAAAGGAATAAAATTTATTTAACTATCATGGTGGTTGTTAAACATTAAGAAGGTTCACCCAACTCAATCCCAATTAAGCATCATCATTAAACCAAACTGAATTAGTTTCAGTAACATGGTGAGATTCACATGATAATCCAAGTACTAGATACCAAAACGTCCATAACCGGGGACACGGCTAACCATGATTAGTTTATACACTTTGCAGAGGTTTGCAAACTTTCCCCGCAAGACTCGATCTCCTCCTTTGGATTTCTCGCACTACATGGTGTTTGAGAAACGGATGACCGAGACACAGTCTTTCAGAAGCGTTAGCACCTTACGATGCATAGACAATTACACCTACTTTCCCCTACATCTACTAGTCTACCACTGTAAGAGTTCACACGACTTAATCAACTATGCTAGAGCCCATAATAGCTTGCGGCAGCACATGAAAGTTTCTAGCATGAAAAATCTCATGATCCCTTTGAGCCTGGGTGGCGGTCCATAGGAGAATCACACGGTACCCCGGGATTTCCAAAAAAATACAGGCAACACTGGGTTCCCCAGGTGCCTCAATCCACCCAGATGTGTATTAAAGTTGCCACCTTAAGTAAACCATTAATTAACAATCTCACATATGTCATGGATACACTCACCCAATCCACGTCTACTAGCATATCATAGCAATATAAGCAAACGTAGAAGTAACTCCCAAAAGTTTGATAATAAATAGGGCAATAGGTACTACTTCATCTACTTCATCTACTTCATCTACTTCATTTACTTCATCTACTCCTAATCATGCAATTGTATGAGAATTGATCTAATGCAATAAAGCTGGGTAGTAAAGAGGTATGATCGAAGTGTTACTAGCCTTGCTGATGATCCGTGAAACCTAGAGCCTCGTAGTAGCAAGCAGCGCACTCCGGATACTCTATCGCAAACAAACAAGCATACAATAAGCAATCATCTAATGAATGGGTAAAACTCAAATAAGAGATCTAACCAGAAAGTCCAAGTTAAGAACTCAGGTTTGCAAAAAGAATCAAATCAAACGAAGCAACGAAACTCAAACAGCGAAAGAAACAAGCTTCATTTACTAATCTGGACCTAAGTCAAATTTTACAGTAGCAAAAACTTGTTTAAGTTGGTTAAACGGAAAGAGGGTTTCGATACGAAACTCTAGGCGCTTGAATCGCCTGATTCTGATAAACGAGCGAAAAGTTATACTAAAACGAAAATTGGATCAGAAATCGCGACCGAAAATAATCGTGAAAAATCCGAGAAAAAGAAAAACTGATGAACAGGCTAACGAACGAACGTTCGCTGTCTGCGGCTAAATGGTTTTATAAAAAAATCGGCGGCGGCTACCTCGGGTCCGGCGGGGGTTCCAGCGAGGCGGCGGCAGACTCTGGCGGCTCCGGCGGCGGCGGGCGACGGCTAGGGTTAGGGTTCGGCGTGGGTGGGGTTCAGCGGCGGCGGTGTGGGCTGGGGCAGGGAGTGGGCCGGCTTATAAAGCCCCCCGCGGCAGAGTCCCACTCGGGTACGGCCCGAAGTCTCTTTGACTTTTTTTTTAAATAATTCTGATGTGCAAAAAAAGAAAGAAAAGAAATACTAAACGGACTCCAAAAATCCCGAAATAAATTTTCCCCGTCCTCTAAAAATAAGCCGGATACGATGAACATTTATTTGGGCCTAAAATGCAATTTTGAAAAATGCGCATTTTCTTAATTCAAATAAAATAGCGATAAAATCCCAAAATGAAATCTTATTTGATTTTAATATTAAACCTCCAATATTTCTTTATTTTGGGAAAGTCATTTTATTCCCTCTCTCTTATTTTTATAAAAGAAATATACTAAGATAAAATAATAAAAATCAAACGATCCTCTTTTCAAAATTTGAGAAAACTCAAATATGAAAATAAGGAAATCCCCAACTCTCTCAGTGGGTCCTTGAGTTGCGTAGAATTTCTAGGATCTAGCCAAAATGCAATAAAAGATGATATGCAATGATGATCTAATGTATAACATTCCAAATTGAAAATTTGGGATGTTACAGTCGTCCACCGCCCTGGTGCTCTCCGCGCGGCGTGGTCAACATGGTCAAGGAACGACTTCCATCGGAAGAGTACTGTTCGTGGAGAGGCTGACAGCTGGGTCCACGTCGATCGCAAGGAAGTGCCTCCTTATTGCGCGCAAAATAATTATTCCTCCACCTGACAGCAGGGACCCATCGGACGGGCTACAGTATTTCGCGAAAAAACGTTTCCCCCCTGACTGCTGGGACCCACCAGCTACACCTTCTCACGCAAGGAAGTGCGTCCGAAAAAAAACGATTCGCCCCCGTGACTATTGGGACCCACCAGCTACATCTTCGCACGCAAGGAAGTGCCTGACAGTCCGGACCCACCTGGTCCAAGCATACGTAGCGTTGTCATTCTGGTCGCAAACGTATACGTACATACTGGTGGATGTAGAGGCGCGCACGTGTCGTAGTAGAGGCGCGCACGTAGCATGTACACGTACGTACAGCGGCTAGTGTGCAAGAAAGAAAATACGGCCACGTACATACATACGGGCGGGGTCTCGAACGCCTACTCGCTCATGCGTACGGCCAGGGCTCGTGTACATGGCTGGGTCGTAACGGAGAAACAACGTCGTCATCGTGTTCATGGGGAGCCAACCGGCTGGGTCGGAACGGAATGCGTTGTCGTGTTCGTCGGGAGGGCTTGGATGGAACAGGCAATGAAAACAAGGCCTGGCGTACCGCAGAACGGGGGAAATGGCCTTATGTTCGACTGGCCACGTTCGAAATGGGATCCTATTCATCGGGAGGGGTCTGGCGTACCGCAAAATGGAGGAAACGGACCTTCTACAGTCAAAACAGGGTCCTGTTGATCGGGAGGGGTGTGGCGTACCGCAAAACGGACGAAATGGTCTTGTGTTGGAGCGCTACGGTCGAAACGGGGGTCCTGTTCATCGTGAGGGGTGTGGCATACCACGAAACGGAACTCCACGGGATACTGTTCATCTCCACCGTTGACCTCCTCCAGCCTCCACGGGCTACTTTTCATCCAGCCTCCACCGTGCGCTACTCCACCGACTACTGTTCAACCACCACTCTCCACGGGCTCCTGTTCAACCACCCCTCCATGGGCTACTGTTCATGCAACCCTCTACCGCCTACTGTTCATCCAGCCCTCCACGGGGTCATCCTGTTCATCCAGCCCTCCACGAGTCCTGTTCATCCAGCCCCAACCGGCTCGATCGATCAGGGTCCTGTTCATCCAGAGGCAACACCACGGGGTCCTGTTCATCCACCCCCACCTCTCACTATTCATCCAACCCCGCCCCCCTGCAATGCTCACTGTTCATCCGAACCCCCCTGCAACGCTCACTGTTCATCCAGAGGCAGCATCGATCGGCTTCAGTTAGCAGCAGTAGCGAAGGAATCGCTCGATCGCTCAGGTTCAATAATGCGTAGCCTGCAGTGCAATCGCTCGGGTTCAGTTAGGAGACGCCTCGCTCGGGTTCAGTTAGAGCCCAGCGCCTCGCACACATGCGCGTATGTGTACGAGAGAAACGCGCATCGCTCGGCCCCCGACTACCCACCGTAACCGGGAACTCCCCGAAATTTTCCTCGCCCTCGCTTCTACCATGGTTTATTCTGTCATGGACGACCCAAAGAATGTCATGCAACTGCGTCTCCGGCCCGCCTAGGATGAAAAGCCCATTTTCTGTCATGATTTTTTGTCATAGAAGTAGGAGTCCACCACATCTACGATGATACCGGGTTTTGTCACAATTATCGTCATAGAAGTGTCATAAGTATGACATAATATTTTTTCGTTCGGCCCAAAATGTCATGGATGTGTCTTTTTTTGTAGTGTAAACCTATGCTAACCCTAGAAAGGAGGTGGAGGAGGCCTATTCATAGCCCAAGGGGCGAAGGGGTAAGTGAGGGGCGAATGGGTACATGGGCCTCGGCCCAAGTCATGCGTGCAGGCAAGGCCCAGATGATCCGGCCGTCGTCCAGATGACCCGGGAGGGGCCCCAGATGATCCGGCTTCACACGAGGCCTTCGGGTGTCTTGGGTTGTGAGTTATCCGGACGATCCGGGGAAGGGTCCAGATGGCGGTCCGGATGTCCGGCCTGGCTCCAGCATCCGCTCTATCTTCTTATTCTCCTTTCTTCCGTCTTCTCTTGCACACTTCCTTCGAGGGTGGTGTAGTCAGTCCTTGGCGCTTGCACTCCTCCTCGACATCTGTGAAGCTCCGACAATACCTATGCATGCACATGGGAGAAGTGTCAAGTAGTATACCATCCTCGAAGGGGTTAAGTGAACACGTGTAAAGGAGAAGATTCACCTTTATGTATGAGAAGTAGAGGTCCGTGTGTCACTTTCCAAACGAACTCTTGACATTGTGATGTCCATAGGATGCTCCGCATCACAGGTCCTCAGCTAGAGCACCCTGTGGGTCGCTCCCATGGCAACAAACCCCAACTCCCTGGGCTTGTTGTCCAGTAGGTGGCTGAGAGCCACCATGAGAGCCTTTGGGCTGAAGCCAATCTGCTCCATGACGGTGAAGTAGAGCTCAGGGTGGACATCTACACTCTTGCTCTCCCTGATGGCAGTGGCCACCTCCTTCGTTGCCTCAGTCATGCTGCTGAAGACGCTCAGCTCCTCCTCCATGAAGCCTGCCCACTTCCTCTTCATATCAAGCACAGGAACATGCTCACCATCCTTCTCAGGAGCATCAACATTGATGGTGTCTGACTCCTAGGTGTCTAGATACTTAGGCATCGGCAAGCCCGGTGGCTGAGTAGCGGCTGACCAGGGCCCATGGCATGCTTGTCGGTTGCCAGCCCGAAGGAGAAGATCTGCTGCATTTGATGTTAGTTTTGGATAGGTGAGGAATTCTACGTCCTTGGGGTGAGCCTAAGAAGAAACAAGGCAGAGAGGTTAGTTAGTATGGCAATGGTTCATAGGATCAAACTGCTGGTTTGTTAGAACGGCATGGGTTGTGAGCTAATCGCGATGTGGCCTTTGTAGTGCTCTACCTCCAAAAGGATAGAGCATGCGTCCTCATCCCATGAAGCATCACTGAGGTCTCTAAGCTTGGACACAGTGATCCACCTCGCTCTCCACTTCCTCTGTTGTACACCTGGGTTGAGGAGACCTTCTGTCCACAGAAGTCGAACACCTGCTTTGCAACAAGGTTCAAGTGCACCCCTTGAATCCCTTGTTAGTCCTCACCCCACTAGATATGATCTCACACATCTTGTTAAGCAAAAAAGTGGAGAGGAATGGCTGCCATTTCATGTTGTTCCACCTGCCATCCTTCTTCTCTTTTGCGGCTGCCTTTTGAGCAGCAGCATGAGCAACAACATTGGGCTGAGCTAGCACAAATGGAGGAACCGTAGGCGGCACCTCGAAAACGTCTGAATCAGGAGGCATCAGGTCCATAGGAGGCTGGGAGTACTCAACGTACGACGACGAGTACTGGCTCTCGGACAACATGAGGGCATGACTAAACTCTTGCGTGGTCATGTCCTACAAACGTAAGCGCCATCAACAGCACAACACACTACACATGGATAGTAGGAATTAGCATTACAACATGGACATATCGAACTAGTAGTAACACATGCACACATGGATGATCTAGTTGAAGACATCACTACCAAATCCATCAAAGCATACCACAGTTCAACACAACATAACAAAGCACTAATCATACCACACATCTAAGAGCATCTCCAACAGGCGCGCAACCGCACGACGCGCTAAAATAAGTTTACAACGCCGAAGTAGGAACTTTTTGCATGTCCGCTACTTCTTGAGCTTGCGTTGATTTTTCCCTTGAAGAGGAAAGGGTGATGCCACAAAGTAGAGATAAGTATTTCCCTTAGTTAAGAACCAAGGTATCAATCTAGTAGGAGGCACAAGCAATTCTCCAATCTATGCACTGATAACCCACAAGTGTAGGGGATCGCAACAGCTTTCGAGGGTAAAGTATTCAACCCAAATTTATTGATTCGACACAAGGGGAGACAAAGAATACTCTTGAGTATTAGTAGTTGAGTTGTCAATTCAACCACACCTGGATAACTTAGTATCTGTAGCAAAGTATTTAGTAGCAAAAGTGGTATGATAATAAAGGTAACGGTAGCAAAAGCAAAGATAATTGCTTTTGTGTTTTTGTAGTAATTGTAACAGTAGCAACGGAATAGTAAATAAGCGAAGAACAGTATATGAAAAGCTCGTAGGCAATGGATCAGTGATGGATAATTATGCCGGATGCGATTCCTCACGTAATAGCTATAATATAGGGTGACATAGAACTAGCTCCAATTCATCAATGTAATGTAGGCATGTATTCCGTAAATAGTCATACGTGCTAATGGAAAAGAACTTGCATGACATCTTTTGTCGTACCCTCCCGTGGTACCGGGGTCCTAGCGGAAACTAAGGGATATTAAGGCCTCCTTTTAATAGAGAACTGGAACAAAGCATTAGCACATAGTGAATACATGAACTCCTCAAACTTCGGTCATCACCGAGAAGTATCCCGATTATTGTCACTTCGGGGTTGTCGGATCATAACACATAATAGGTGACTGTAGACTTGCAAGATAGGATCAAGAACACACATATATTCATGAAAACATAATAGGTTCAGATCTGAAATCATGGCACTGGGGCCCTAGTGATAAGCATTAAGCATAGAAAAGTCATAGCAACATCAATCTCAAAACATAGTGGATACTAGGGATCAAACCCTAACAAAACTAACTTGATTACATGGCAAATCTCATCCAACCCATCACCGTCCAGCAAGCCTACGATGGAATTACTCACGCACTGAGGTGAGCATCATGAAATTGGTGATGGAGGATGGTTGATGATGACGACGGCGACGAACCCCCCTCTCCGGAGCCCCGAACGGACTCCAGATCAGCCCTCCCAAGAGAGATTAGGGCGGCTCCGTGTCGTAAAATGCGATGAAAAGTTCTCTCTGATTTTTTCTCCCTGAACATGAATATATGGAGTTGGAGTTGAGGTCGGTGGAGGTCCAGGGGGCCCACGAGATAGGGGGGCGCGCCCTACAGGGGGGCGCGCCCCCCTGTCTCGTGGACAGGCCCTGGGCCCCCTGGTGTATTTCTTTCGCCCAGAAATTCTTATTAATTCCGAAAAGTGCCTCCATGGATTTTCAGGACATCCCGAGAACTTTTCTTTTCTACACATAAAACAACATCATGGCAGTTCTGCTGAAAACAACGTCAGTCCGGGTTAGTTTCATTCAAATCATGCAAGTTAGAGTCCAAAACAAGGGCAAAAGTGTTTGGAAAAGTAGATACGTTGGAGACGTATCAACTCCCCCAAGCTTAAACCTTTGCTTGTCCTCAAGCAATTCAGTTGATAAACTGAAAGTGATAAAGAAAAACTTTTACAAACTTTGTTTGCTCTTGTTGTTGTAAACATGAAAAGCCAGCATTCAAGTTTCAATAGATATTATGAACTAACCATACTTACAATAACACCTAGGTCTCACAATTACTCATATCAATAACATAATCAGCTAGCGAGCCATAATAAGAAAACTCGGATGACAACACTTTCTCAAAATAATCATAACATGATATAACAAAATGGTATCTCGCTAGCCCTTTCTGAGACAGCAAAACATAAATGCAGAGCACCTTTAAAGATCAAGGACTGACTAAACATTGTAATTCATGGTAAAAGAGATCCAGTCAAGTCATACCCAATATAAACCAATAATAATGAATGCAAATGACAGTGTGCTCTCCAGCGGGTGCTTTTAATAAGAAGGGTGATGACTCAACATAAAAGTACATAGATAGGCCCTTCGTTGAGGGAAGCAAGGATTTGTAGAGGTGCCAGAGCTCAATTTTAAAATAGAGATTGAATAACATTTTGAGTGGCATACTTTCACTGTCAACGCAACAACTATGAGATGGTTGTATCTTCCATACTACATGCATTATAGGCAGTTCTCAAACAGAACGGTAAAGGTTTATACTCCCCCAACCACCAACAAGCATCAATCCATGGCTTTCTCGAAACAACGAGTGCCTCCAACTAGCAACAACCCTGGGGGAGTTTTGTTTAATTATTTTGATTTGCTTTGATCTTTTGGATCATGGGACTGGGCATCCCGGTTACCGGCCCTTTCTCGTGAATGAGGAGAGGAGTCCACTCCTTGTGAGAATAACCCACCTAGCATGGAAGATATAGGCAGCCCTAGTTGTAACATGAGCTGCTCGAGCATACAAAACAGAATTTCATTTGAAGGTTTGGAGTTTGGCACATACAAATTTACTTGGAACGGCAGGTAAATACCGCATATAGGAAGGTATAGTGGACTCATATGGAACAACTTTGGGTTTTAAGGGAGTTAGTTGCACAAGCAGTATTCCCGCTTAGTACAGGTGAAGGCTAGCAAAAGACTGGGAAGCGACCAACTGAGAGAGCGACAACAGTCATAAACATGCATTAAAATTAATTCACACAGAGTACAAGCATGAGTAGGATATAATCCACCATGAACATAAATATCATGAAGGCTATGTTGATTTGATTCAACTACATGTGTGAACATGTGCCAAGTCGAGTCACTCAATTCATTCAAAGGAGGATACCATCCCATCATACCACATCATAATCATTCTAATAGCATGTTGGCACACAAGGTAAACCATTATAACTCATAGCTAATCAAGCATGGCACAAGCAACTATAATCTCTAAATGTCATTGCAAATATGTTTACTTCATAATAGCTGACTCAGAAACGATGAACTCATCATATTTACAAAAACAAGAGAGGTCGAGTTCATACCAGCTTTTCTCATCCCAGTAAGTCCATCATATATCATCATTATTGCCTTTCACTTGCACTACCGAACGATGTGTATAATAATAAGAGTGCACGTGCATTGGACTAAGCTGGAATCTGCAAGCATTCAACTCAAGAGAGAAGACGGGTAATATGGGCTCTAAGTAAATAAACAATCATGGATATGAGAGCCACTAAGCATTTTCAGTATGGTCTTCTCGACCCCCAAAGGAAAGAAAAGAAAATAAAACTATTTACACAGGAAAGGTCCCAACAAGTAAGAAGAAGAACAAGAAAGCTTTTTGGGTTTTCATTTTAATTTCTACTACAAGCATGGAAATTAAACTAACTAAATTTTTTGTTTTTATTAAAGTTTATCAAACACACAAGAAGAAAACTAGAAAAAGAAATTTAAACTAGCATGGATAATACAATGAAAGAGTATGAGCACCGACGACTAGTGTGTGAACATGAATGTAAAGTCGGTGAGAAATACATACTCCCCCAAGCTTAGGATTTTGGCCTAAGTTGGTCTAGTACCAAGGACCGCCTCTACTCTCCCCGGTGTAATGGGAGGTGTAATCAGGATACCACTGGTTGGTCATCTCCGGATCCCACTGGACAGAAGATGCACGATAAGGGTCCAGTTCAGGTTCTGGCTCAGGTTCAGGTTCTGGAGTAAAAGCTTGAGCTCGATGATTGTTCACCGCTTCTGGCGTGACAAGAAAATTTTCTGCAAGCAAATCAAACAACAGAGGCGCAGGCAAAATAATAATCTCAATGTGTTTCTCATTAAATCTAAGTTTATACAAGAGCATCTTCTCTTCGTTGTCAACAATAAACTTGTGTGCTACCATGCTCTTTTAATCTAAAATGTGAGGAGGCAATTTTATCTCCTCTTTCTCATGGTGCCTAATGGGTATCTGAAAATGTTTAGCAAGACGTGCAGCATAGATACCTCCAAATATGGGGCCTTTTGTACGATTCAGGGCTAGCCGTTTAGCAACGACGGCACCCATACTAAAAGTATTGTCTCCAAGCAAGGCATGTTGAAGGATGATAATATCAAGAACACTAAGGTTTCCACTATTTCCATGACCAATCAAGCATCTACTACCAAATATGGCAAAGTAGCGTAAAACAGGAAAGTGTATGCTAGAGACTTTTGCCTCGGAACCCTTCTTTGGTTCCTCTACAGCTATAGTATTAACAAAACCACCCACATCTTCACGATGGGGTTCCTCTAATTCTCCCTCATAAGGTATCCTACACACCGCGAAAAATTACGTAAAGACATTTCTTTGAATTCATCATATAAATGAAATGATACTGCAGGCGGTGACTTCTTAGGATAATAATAAAAGTTTTGCACGAAAGTATTGGTGAGTAAGAGATACTGATCGATTCGGTCGTTGATGAAACCGGTGAGGCCTACAGTCTCGATCAAAGAATAAAAATCTTCATGAATTCCAGCTTCTTTCAAGAAATCCTCACATGGCCATTCACACGACCGTACTTCCGCTAAGCGAGGAAGATTATACTTGGTTTTTTCCTTCTCTTTGGGTTGTTTTTCCTAAGAGCTTTGGCTAGAAGATCCCCTCAAAAGTTTCCTCAACATTTTCTGAAAATTTCTGAAATTTTAGTAACTTCAAAATAAAAGTGAATAAAACTAAACAAGAATGGTAGCAATTACTCCTACAAGTGCCTAGAGCCTATATCATGCATTAGAATTGCTTGGGACCTTAAAATTTAACATGCAAGCTCAAGAAGATGGTCACCTATGCAGCCAAAATTTGCAATGAATAAAGCACTAGAACAAAAACTAATTGGACCAATGGAGGAGTCACATACCAAGCAACAATCTCCCAAAGCAGTTTTGTGAATGGAGCTTTGAGCAAGGAGATCGAAAATCGCAGCAAAATGAGCTAGATCTCGTGCTTGAGCTGGATGGAGATTTTTTTGGGTGGAAGATGAAGTGTGTGGGTGCTGGCATAAGTGGAGGGAGGCCACCAGGGGCCCACAAGACAGGGGGCGCGCCCAGGTGGGGTGGGCGCGCCCTCCACTCTCGTGGCCCGGTGCTTGCCCCTCCTGCAGTGTTTTCAGTGCCTAAAATCCTCAAATATTCCATAAAAAATCATACTAAATTTGTAGGGCATTTGGAGCACTTTTATTTTCGGGCTATTTATTTATTGCACGGATAATTCAGAAAACTGACAAATAATACTAGTTTTGCTTTATTTATTCTAAATAACAGAAAGTAAAAAGAGGGTATAGAAGGTTGTGCCTTCTAGTTTCATCCATCTCGTGATCATCAAAATGAATCCACTAACAAGGTTGATCAAGTCTTGTTAACAAACTCATTCTGAATAACACAGAACCGGAGAAATTTCGAATAACACTAAGTTACCTCAACGGGGATATGAAAATCCCCAACAATAAGAATATCATACTTTTTCTTGACAGTAGGGAGAGGAAATTCAAAACCTCCAATAATAATAGTTGGAGCTTTTCCAATAGAATTGATGCTATGAACTTGAGATTGTTTCCTCGGAAAGTGTACCGTATGCTCATTACCATTAACATGAAAAGTGACATTGCCTTTGTTGCAATCAATAACAGCCCCTGCAGTATTAAGAAAAGGTCTACCAAGGATAATAGACATACTATTGTCCTCGGGAATATTAAGAATAACAAAGTCCGTTAAGATAGTGACATTTGCAACCACAACAGGCACATCCTCACAAATACCGAGAGGTATAGCAGTTGATTTATTGGCCATTTGCAAAGATATTTCAGTAGGTGTCAACTTATTCAATTCAAGTGTACGATATAAAGAGAGAGGCATAACACTAACACCGGCTCCAAGATCAAATAAAGCAGTTCTAACATAATTCCTTTTAATGGAGCATGGTATAGTTGGTACACCTGGATCTCCAAGTTTCTTTGGTATTCCACCCTTAAAAGTATAATTAGCAAGAATGGTGGAAATTTTAGCCTCCGATATCTTCCCTTTATTTGTAATGATATCCTTCATATACTTAGCATAAGGATTTACTTTGAGCATATCAGTTAAACGCATACGTAAGAAAATAGGTCTAATCATTTCAGCAAAGCGCTCAAAATCATCATCATCCTTTGTTTTGGATGGTTTAGGAGGAAAGGGCATGGGTTTCTGAACCCATGGTTCTCTTTCTCTACCGTGTTTCCTAGCAACAAAATCTCTCTTATCATAACGTTGATTCTTTGATTGTGGGTTATCAAGATCAACAACAGGTTCAATCTCTACTTCATTGTTTTTGCTAGGTTGAGCATCAACATGAACATTATCATTAACATTATCACTAGGTTCATGTTCATGACCTGATTGTGTTTCAGCATCAGAAATAGAAATATCATTGGGATTCTCAGGTGTGTCTAAAGTAGGTTCACTAGAAGCATGCAAAGTCCTATCGTTTTTCTTTTTCTTCTTTTTAGAAGAACTAGGTGCCTCTAAATTATTTCTCTGAGAATCCTGCTCGATTCTCTTAGGGTGGCCTTCAGGATACAAAGGTTCATGAGTCATTCTACCAGTTCTATTAGCCACTCTAATAGCAAAGTCATTTTTATTATTTAATTCCTCAAGCAAATCATTTTGAGCTTTAAGTACTTGCTCAACTTGAGTAGCAACCATAGAAGCATATTTGCTAATGAGTTGAAGTTCACCTTTAACTCTATCGATATTATCGCTCACGCGTCCTATCTCGAAAGCATTATTCTTAAACTCTCTACCAACATAAGCATTAAAACTTTCTTGTCTATCCATAAAGTCATCAAATTCATCTAAGCATCTGCTATGGAATTTAGTAGAAGGAATTTCAACTTTATCATATCTATAGAGAGAATTTACCTTTACTACCTGTGTCGGGTTATCAAGACAATATGGTTCTTCAACAGGCGGTATACTAAGACCATGTATTTCTTCAATAGGAGGTAAATTCTTAACATCTTCAACTTTAATACCTTTTTCTTTCATTGATTTCTCTGCCTCTTGCATATATTCAAGTCTGAGAAATAAAACACCTCTCTTCTTCGGAGTGGGTTTAGGAATAGGCTCAGGAGTTGGCTCAATTGGTTCAGGTATTGCCTCAGGAATTGGCTCAGGAAGAGTCCAATTATTTTCATTAGTCAACATATTATTCAATAATATTTCAGCTTCGTTGACTGTTCTTTCCGTGAAAACACAACCAACACAACTATCCAAGTAGTCCTTGGAAGCATCGGTTAGTCCATTATAAAAGATATCAAGTATTTCATTTTTCTTAAGAGGATGATCAGGCAAAGCATTAAGTAACCAGAGAAGTCTCCCCCAAGCTTGTGGGAGACTCTCTTCTTTGATTTGCACAAAATTATATATTTCCCGCAAGGCAGCTTGTTTCTTATGAGCAGAGAAATATTTAGCAGAGAAGTAATAAATCATATCCTGGGGACTACGCACACAACCAGGAGCAAGAGAATTATACCAAGTCTTAGCATCACCCTTTAATGAGAACGGAAATATCTTAAGGATATAATAATAGCGAGACTTCTCATCATTGGTAAACAGGGTGACTATATCATTTAACTTGGTAAGATGTGCCACAACAGTTTCAGATTCAAGGCCATAAAAAGGATCAGATTCAACTAAAGTAATAATTTCGGGATCAACAGAGAATTCGTAATCCTTATCAGTAACACATATAGGTGAAGTAGCTAAAGCAGGGCCAGGTTTCATTCTAGCATTAATAGACTGCTGCTTCCATTTAGCTAATAATTTTTTAAGATCATATCTATCATTGCAAGCAAAGATTTCCCTAGCAACTTCTTCATTCATAACATAACCCTCAGGAACAACAGGCAATACATAATCATTGGGAGAACCTTCATCATCACTATCATCAATAATAGCATCTTCAATAATTTCATTCGCCCTAACTCTAGGAAGTTATTCATTAAGATATTCACCTAATGGCAAAGTAGTATCACGCACAGAAGTAGTTTCATCATGTATAGCAGAAGTGGCATCATTAATAACATGCGACATATCAGAATTCATAGCAGTAGAAGGTTTAGGTGTCGCAAGCCTACTAATAATAGAAGGAGAATCTAGTGGAGAGCTAGATGGCAGTTCCTTACCTCCCCTCATAGTTGAGGGCAAAATAGTATTTTGATTGTCTTTCAAGTTCTTCATAGTGATCAACAGATATAAATCCCAAGTGACTCATAGAATAGAGCTATGCTCCCCGGCAACGGCGCTAGAAATTAGTCTTGATAACCCACAAGTGTAGGGGATCGCAACAACTTTCGATGGTAAAGTATTCAACCCAAATTTATTGATTCGACACAAGGGGAGCCTAAGAATATTCTTGAGTATTAGCTGTTGAGTTGTCAATTCAACCACACCTGGATAACTTAGTATCTGCAACAAAGTATTTAGTAGAAAAAGTGGTATGATAATAAAGGTAAAGGTAGCAAAAGTAAAGATAATTGTTTTTGTGTTTTTGTAGTAATTGTAACAATAGCAACGGAATAGTAAATAAGCGAAGAACAATATATGAAAAGCTCGTAGGCAATGGATCAGTGATGGATAATTATGCCGGATGCGATTCCTCATGTAAAAGCTATAACATAGGGTGACATAGAACTAGCTCCAATTCATCAATGTAATGTAGGCATGTATTCCGTAAATAGTCATGCGTGCTTATGGAAAAGAACTTGCATGACATCTTTTGTCCTACCCTCCCGTGGCAGCAGGGTCCTAGCGGAAACTAAGGGATATTAAGGCCTCCTTTTAATAGTGAACCGAAACAAAGCATTAGCACATGCTGAATACATGAACTCCTCAAACTTCGGTCATCACCGAGAAGTATCCCGATTATTGTCACTTCGGGGTTGTCGGATCATAACACATAATAGGTGACTGTAGACTTGCAAGATAGGATCAACAACACACATATATTCATGAAAACATAATAGGTTCAGATCTGAAATCATGGCACTCGGGCCCTAGTGATAAGCATTAAGCATAGCAAAGTCATAGCAACATCAATCTCAGAACATAGTGGATACTAGGGATCAAACCCTAACAAAACTAACTTGATTACATGGTAAATCTCATCCAACCCATCACCGTCCAGCAAGCCTACGATGGAATTACTCACGCACGGCGGTGAGCATCATGAAATTGGTGATGGAGGATGGTTGATGATGACGACGGCGACGAATCCCACTCTCCGGAGCCCCGAACGGACTCCAGATCAGCCCTCCCGAGAGAGATTAGGGCTTGGCGGCGGCTCCGTGTCGTAAAACGCGATGAAACTTTCTCTCTGATTTTTTTCTCCCGGAACGTGAATATATGGAGTTGGAGTTGAGGTCGGTGGAGGTCCAGGGGGCCCACGAGATAGGGGGGCGCGCCCTACAGGGGGGCGCGCCCCCCTGTCTCGTGGACAGGCCCTGGGCCCCCTGGTGTATTTCTTTCGCCCAGAAATTCTTATTAATTCCAAAAAGTGCCTCCGTGGATTTTTAGGACATTCCGAGAACTTTTCTTTTCTACACATAAAACAACATCATGGCAGTTCTGCTGAAAACATCGTCAGTCCGGGTTAGTTTCATTCAACTCATGCAAGTTAGAGTCCAAAACAAGGGCAAAAGTGTTTGGAAAAGTAGATACGTTGGAGACGTATCATGCACCTGCACAAACTAAGAAACACTTGCACAAAACACGAAAAGGGGTTGTCAATCCCTTCACGGTCACGAACAAGAGTGAGATCTAATAGAGATAGGTATAAAAGATAAATAAAAGAGCAAACTAAAGTAAATATAAATAAATTGCAACAAGGTATTTTTGGGTTATAGGTCTGAAAATATATGATGGAAAATAGATCTGGGGGCCATAGGTTTCACTAGAGGCTTCTCTCTTGAAAGAAAACATATGGTGGGTAAACAAATTACTGTCGAGCAATTGATAGAAAAGCACATAGTTTTGACGATATCTAAGGCAATGATCATGAATATAGGCATCACATCCGTGACAAGTAGACCAAAACGATTCTGCATCTACTACTATTACTCCACACATCGACCGCTATCCAGCATGCATCTAGAGTATTAAGTTCATAAGAATGGAGTCACGCTTTAAGAAAGATGACATGATGTAGAGGGATAAAATCAAGCAATATGATGAAAACCCCATCTTTTTATCCTTGATGGCCACAATACAATATGTGCCTCGCTACCCCTACTATGTCACTGGGTGAGGACACCGCAAGATTGAACCCAAAACTAAGCACCTCTCCCATTGCAAGAAAAAACAATCTAGTTGGCCAAACCAAACCGATAGTTCGAAGAGAAATACAAAGATGTCTTAATCATGCATAAAAGAGTTCAGAGAAGACTCAAATAATATTCATAAATAATCTGATCATAAATCCACAATTCATCGGATCTCGACAAACACACCGCAAAAGAATATTACATCGGATAACACTCCAACAACATCGAGGAGAACATTGTATTAAAGATCAAAGAGAGAGAAGAAGCCATCTAGCTACTAGCTATGGACCTATAGGTCTGTGGTAATATACTCACGCTTTATCGAAAGGGCAGCAAGGTTGATGTAGAGGCCCTCCATGATCGAATCCCCCTCTGGCAGGGTGCCGGAAAAGGCCCTAAGATGGGATCTCACGGGAACAGAGACTTGCGGCGGCGGGAAAGTATTATGGTTGACGCTTCTGATGTTGGGGTAATATTTGGGAATTATGGTGCAGAGGTTAGGGCTGGGGGACTCCTGAGGGCCCCACAAGCCCTCAGGGCGCACCCCTAAGGATTTTGGACTCCTCGTGAGTCTTTTGACCCCCTCCCCAAGTCTTCTAGGTGTCTTCTGTTCCAAGAAAAATCATCGCAAAAGTTTTATTCCGTCTGTGTAAAACTCAAAAACAAGGAAAAAACAGAAACTCGCACTGGGCTCTACATTAATAGATTAGTCCCAAAAATAATATAAAATATCATATTAATGCATGTAAAACATCCAAAACAGATAATATAATAGCATGGAACATTAAAAGTTATATATGGGGATGCACCCCCGCGTGCCACCTAAGGTAGCATTCATGGCGTTTTGTCCTAAGCACCAGAGTTAGGTATGATAGCATTGTTGGCTATCTAATCACGAGATAATGCCTATTTTGCCACTGTGGTTACCCCTTAAGCTATAAAAGGAGGTCCAAGGCAACCTAGAGAAGGATTCAGGCCATCTCATACTTGTACATGCGTAGCAGCTCTCCCAGAGGCCACCTTGCCGGGCTTGAGAGTTGTGCGTCGTCGTGTTCTTCCATCCAATCCACCAAAACAGGAGTAAGGTTTTATGCTTCTCAGCTGCCCGAACCTGGGTAAAAACCACTGGAGTCTCATCGTCGTGTTGCCTCATGGCTTCCGTTCTTTGTGCAACATGATCTCCCCCTTGCCGAACCACAAAGGGGCCTATGGCTCCATAGGTGATCGTGTTCACCCATGACATCTTTGGCGCGCCAGGTAGGGGAGCAATGCAGCTCCCTAGCTTCCTCCCCCCGAGGCTCCACCGCATGTCTCCACCACAACAACGGTGGCGGGGAGAGCAAGGGACGATGGTGCTGCGGCTAGCACGGATAGCATGGTCATCGTGTCGTACGTAGTCAGAAGATAAAGCAGGACGCAATGATGTCGTCCTTCTCGTGATCCTCGATCAAGCACTCTTGATCCCAAGAGGTGCCGCTCGATCTGACGGACAAAAGAATGGTGCATGCATGGCCTCCCCTTCCTTCCTTCCTCTCCAATGATCAGGCTGCATGGCGGCGATGCCGCCGACATCGATAAGCCCGCATGAAGCTCGGTCATGCATTTATCCCGCTAAGGCTAAATCTTGAGCTGGAATGCTGGAGCGAATCCGTCGGTTGGCACCCCCGGCAACCGAACCACAGCAAGGCCCTATGCACGAGCATGTCTTTCACGACGGTTGCCGAGGGATCATTGGGAGGAAAAGAGGGAGGGACCAGCTTTCCCCTTTTTACATGATGTTTTATTAATTGCAAATGTTTGTGTTGACCCTTTGGCCTGCACCAGGAGTGAGCACGTGACTAACGAACCACCTAGCTCCTCTGTTTCGCCCTTTTTCGTTTTCCCCTTGTTTCAGGGTGGAGGTGGATATAGACGTGTAATTTCGTTGAGAAACGCGAAGGGAAGGGCTGACCGCAAGTGGAAAAGGGGACGATATGTGTCAATAAACATGCACCCCGGTAGGAGGGAAGCATGAACGAAAGCTAAGTTGACATGCTTATGAACTTTCTTTAGAGCTTGCGCCTGCCCATCCCTCGGACAACCAAGGTTTCCTATGGCAAGTGCTCTGCATGATGGAACCCTACCGTCTCTATCTGCGCCCTTGCTCTGTTTCGAGCCTGATCAATAAAGCAGGTGGTAGCATCAGGGGATGATAGGGAAAAACCCACCGGCGGCGTCTCCTCGCCAGCAGAATGCTAAGGACCCGTTCCTCAAAGCAATCACGACAACATGCTATTGGCGGGCAACCAAAGTACACGAGGAAATTAACCATACGAATACCAGTGGGGAAACGAAAGATGGATGGTCTTGGGGATATAACTATTGGGTATGGCCCATCCAGGAGGGGCCGGGTCATACCACTGGCAGTTCATAACAAGAAGGCCCATGAAGATGTTGAAGATGGTGGTTCACGAAGCAAGCTTACCGAAGGCTCAAGACCCGGAGGAGACTTGAGGCCCACGGCGTAAACCGCCATATGTTAACTTGTATGTTAAGGAAAGTGTAGGTCTGTTACCGAGCCGGACACGTTGTGTATGAGCCGGCCGGGACTCTGTAAGCCACCGAGCATTAGTCTGTGTATATAAAGGGGTGATCCAGTGGCAGTTTAGGGCAAGAATCAATAAGTCGAGAACTAGGTCAAACGTATTCGCTCCCTAGTAATCGAAACCCAAGCAATACAACCTAAAGCAGGAGTAGGCCTTTACCTCGTTGTGAGGGGCTGAACCTGGGTAAAAACCTCTGTGTCCCTTGTCCCGTTTTAACCCCTTCAAGCTAACCTCGTAGCGATGGCTCCACACCTAAGTTCTCATGTTAGGACATCTGCCGTGACAATTCCATGATAGTTGGAACCCACCATGGGGCCAACGCATGGTGGTTTTGAGTTCTTGAAGGGCAGCTTTGTAGGGCTCAAGGGATATGCTGTGGGCCGGATGACTAAGAGTCGTCGCGACAAGCTCTACATCGACGATGCAGGCTGGGGCCCCGAGGCCGTCTCAATCGAGTACGGGTACCGGGTCCCCTTTGGCGGAATCCACGTCTTCATTGGCAAGATTGGTGAGTCGGAAGCCGAGCTGGACATCGTTGAGACGGCTTGGCGCGCGCGACCCACCAAGGTTCAAGCCGCCCCGAAGCATGTCTTTGTTGGCTTCGTTCAATGAGCAGAGCTGGAAGGAGGATCTGAATCTGATGGTGAGACGGCTGTCTACTCACGCGATGAGTCCTCAACTGGTGAGACCAATTCCTTCTATCAGGTTCAGGAAGGTGGGCTTGGGGGCTGTTCCAATGGTGATAGTATTCCGGACCCCTACGAGCCGCCACACCGGGTTGAGATCTTCATGGCCGGTACACAGCTAGGGCGCAATTCTTCAACTGCAGCAGCAATGATCTCCGGGTCAACAACGGCGACGGCTGCCAGGGCAGGAGGCCCTGTGCGCCCGCCGGCTCAAGTCTTGTCTGATCTATTGGATGCCCTGGCAATGTTGTTAACACCGGAGGTTAACCCGACGAACCAAACTCAGCATAATGCGGATGTTGCAAAGTTATGTGATGAGATAGCCCGAGCCAAGGAGGATCTAAACGCGGAGAACACCCAAATGGCAACGGAGCGAGCCGCCTTGCAGAGGGAGGCAAAACGGCTTTAGGCAGAGAGCTTTTGCTTAAGCTTGGACCGGGACGCATCAAACGCCGTCTTTAATAGAAGGCATGCTAGTCGGTTACCCTCGGTTTATGATGCAAGGAACCTTTTCAACACGCCTGGGGCAGGAACCAGTAACCCGCCTGGTGGGGATCGGGCCATTGAGGCACCGACGACTGGAGAACCGGTTCAGCCACATGCTGCAGACAACCCACGTTGAACTTGACCCCTCCTCAGCACGTTCCGACTCCCCCGGGGCTTTTTTCTAATCCTTTGGATAACATGATAGCTGCGGCTACTCGACTACCAACTCTCCCAACTCAGGATGATCGCCAGCGGCAATGGAAATACGAAGAGCTGGAGAACTTCTTCAGACGACTGTGGCCCAACAGGCAGCTTATTCATAAGTCGTGATCGTATCCATTCAACACCATGTCCAAGCCGGAGTTATAGCAGGCATATTGATGAATCGGCCATATCAAGCAGTGAACGGCACCGCAATCAGCCTCGTAGGCCTAACCGTGCTGGTAATGATGCTCAGGCTTTGATGGACCAGGGCAGGGCATGATGTGTGCCAGAGCTGGCGGCTCAATTGGCGGCTCAACAACAATCTCCGGTTTATCCGTCAACGTCTATGGAGGCAGGGGTGACCTCTAGAACCTTGTGTGTGCCATGTTTAGTGCCGACTCTACGCAACGAGCGCTTGCCTAAGGATTTCAAGGGCCCCCGTAAGGTGCCTAACTACACGGCGGATCAGCCCCCAGAGGCTTGGATTGAGAGTTATGAGATGGCTATGGAGATGCTGGATGTCAGTGATGCTGCATGTGCTAAGTATTTCACCATGATGTTGGACGGGCCGGCTCGTACTTGGTTGAAAAGCCTGCCCGCTAACTCCAATGGATCATGGGCAGAGTTGAAAAGGCGATTTATTCAAAAATTTAAAGACACGTGCAAGCAGCCTATGTCGATTCTGGATTTGGATTCTTGCGTCCAAGGTGAGGGTGAGTCAACAACCAATTGGGTGCACCGGATTTCAGCTGTTATACACTCATCGGACAGTATCAACGCCGGTTCAGCAGTCCTGATGTTAGAGAAGAATTGTCGCTTCCTTGCCCTTAAGCAAAAATTGGGGCGGCTTAAGCATAATTGCAATGATATGGTGCAGCTCATGGAAGCTCTTGTCAAGTATGCCAACTCTGATACACTAAAGATCCTGAGTCTGATGAGGAGAAGACTGGGAAGAGGAAGAAGGGTGGCAGTGCAAAGGGACAGCATAACACGATAGGTCAAGGTGGTAATGGTAGATGTAAGGCAGATGTCGGTTTAGACTTTGTGGCTAACACCAACACGCAGAGTAATAACCAGCGTCGTAAGGGGAAAACACAGGCGCCCCAGTTTGGAGGGCGGAAGTTCAACCTTGAAGCCATGATGAATCAGCCTTGTCCAAAGCACGGGACCCAGGATAAGCCGACCAGTCATCTGTGGAAGGATTGCTTCATCATGAGGGAGTATAGAAACTCTAATTTTTTCCAGAACAATCATGGCCCGCATGGCGGTTCAGGTTCCGGCTCTCACGGACCCGGCTTTGGAGGTGGCGGCTCAAGCTCTGGCTTTCAAGGCCAAGGTAATCATAGTGGTTTTAATCACCAATTTGGCCAAGGGAATCAGCAGCAGCAGTCTTGTTATCAGAGGTAATCCAAAGCAGCTGAATAGTGGTCAGTATCACGTATTTACCACAAGCCTGTGCAAGCGTGATCAGAAAATCCATAAGCGAGCGATGAACTCTGTTGAGCCAGTGGTTCCTCGTTATTGAAGGTGGTCTAAGCAGCATATTGTATGGAGCCGTGAGGATCACCCGCCCCAGGTTGACAATCCAGGTCAGTTGGCATTGGTGGTTGCTCCACAGGTAGGAGGGTACAAGCTTACGAAGGTGCTCATGGATGGGGCAGCAGTATCAATATCCTTAACTATGAGACTTTTCATCGTATGAATTTGACTGACAAAGATCTTAAGGCATCTTCTACTATTTTCCATGGGGTGGTGCCTGGTAAGTCGGCATATCCAGTGGGTAAGATAACCCTGGATGTGGCCTTTGGAGATGATCATGACTCCAGAGCTGAGAAGCTGACCTTTGAGGTGGTGAAGATGAAGAGCCCGTACCATGCCTTGTTCAGGCGGCCGGCTTACGCCAAGTTTATGGCACGACCGTGCTATGTTTATTTACAGCTTAAGATGTCGGGTCATAAGGGCACCATCACGGTGCATGGTAATAGGAGAATTGCTCTAGACTGTGAAGAGGGTGATGCTGCGTATGCTGAGTCGGCTTGTGCCACTGAAGAGTTGAAGTTCTATAAAGATAATGTTGACCCGGTGGATATGACACCTTTGAAGAAGCCAACTACAGAAAAGGACCCCCGGTTGAAGTTTAAATCGGCAAATGACACTAAGATGGTTGACTTTGTTCCTCGCGATTCATCCAAGCAGTTTAGCATTAGTGCTAATATGAATCCAAAATAGGAAAGCACGCTCGTCGAGTTCATCCGTGAGAATCGGGACATCTTTGCATGGAAACCTTCTGACACGCCAGGTGTACCGAGGGAACTCGCTGAGCACACCCTTAATGTGGATCCAAAGTTTAAGCTGGTCATGCAACTTTTGCGTCGTTTTAATGAGGAGAGGCGCAAGGCAATTGGTGAAGAGGTGGCCCGGCTCTTGGCGTCAGGGTTCATCATTGAAGTTTTTCATCCTAAGTGGTTGGCTAACCCAGTGATGGTACTTAAGAAAAATGGAACTTGGCGTATGTGTGTGGATTATACAGATCTTAACAAGGCCTTTCCGGCTGATCCTTTTGCTCTCCCTCATATTGATCAGATTATTGATGCTACGGCGGGTTGTGAGCGTTTGAGCTTTTCTGGATGCTTATTCGGGTTATCATCAGATCAAGATGGCAGTTAAGGACCAGGAGAAGATAACTTTCATCACTCCCTTTGGAGCCTTCTGCTATGTGTCTATGCCTTTTGGGCTCAAGAGTGCCCAGGCGACTTACCAACGGTGTGTTCAGAATTGCCTCCATGGCCAGATTGGGCGCAATGTTCATGCTTATGTGGATGATATTGTTGTGAAATTCATGAAGAAGGAGACCTTGATAGATGATCTGAAAGAGACCTTTGACAATCTCCGGGTTTATAAAATGATGCTTAACCCAGCCAAGTGTGTTTTTGGCGTGCCAGCGGGCAAGTTATTGGGTTTCCTGGTTTCTAAGAGGGGCATTGAAGCTAACCCGAAGAAGATCAAGGTTGTCACTTCTTTGGCTAAGCCGGCGTGTATCAATGATGACCAGTGCCCGGCAGGTCGTATTGCGGCTTTGAGCCGGTTTATAAGCCGCCTGGGAGAAAAGGCCATTCCTTTGTATCAAATGATGAAGAAGACAGATGACTTTGTCTGGAGTGATGCTGCTAATGAGGCGTTTGAGGCGCTTAAAAAATAGTTAGCTGAGCCATCAGTTCTTGCAGCTCCTATTGAGAAGGAACCCTTGCTTCTATACGTGGCTGCAAACAATAGGGCTGTCAGTGTGGCAGTTGTGGTTGAAAGGAAGGAATCAGGCAAGGAGTATCTGGTTCAAAGGCTGGTGTCGGTGTCAAAACCGGCGGATCTCGGGTAGGGGGTCCCGAACTGTGCGTCTAGGCGGATGGTAACAGGAGACAAGGGACACGATGTTTTACCCAGGTTCGGGCCCTCTTGATGGAGGTAAAACCCTACGTCCTGCTTGATTAATATTGATGATGTGTGTTACAAGAGTGAATCTACCACGAGATCAAGGAGGCTAAACCCTAGAAGCTAGCCTATGGTATGATTGTTGTTCGTCCTATGGACTAAAGCCATCCGGTTTATATAGACACCGGAGAGGGCAAGGGTTACATAGAGTCGGTTACAATGGTAGGAAATCTACATATCCGTATCGCCAGGCTTGCCTTCCACGCCAAGGAAAGTCCCATCCGGACACGGGACGAAGTCTTCAATCTTGTATCTTCATAGTCTTGGAGTCCGGCCGATGATGATAGTTCGTCTATCCGGACACCCCCTAGTCCGAAACTCCCTCAGTAGCCCCTGAACCAGGCTTCAATGACAACGAGTCTGGCGCGCATGTTGTCTTCGGCATTGCAAGGCGGGTTTTTCCTCTGAATAATTTATAGAAGATTGTGAACATCGGGATAGTGTCCGGCTCTGCAAAATAAATTCCACGTACCACCGTAGAGAGAATAACATTACACAAGCTCAATCTGCTGACGTATTTTGTGGCGTGATGTCACACCACTTCCAAGCCTTTACTCAAATTGTTTTTATTGTTCCATCTTCGCGCGTTTAGCGAAGCGGTTTCCTTGGCACGTCTTGTCGAAGCAG
Source organism: Triticum dicoccoides (assembly GCF_002162155.2). NCBI lineage: Eukaryota > Viridiplantae > Streptophyta > Magnoliopsida > Poales > Poaceae > Triticum > Triticum dicoccoides. The sequence goes on along the minus strand of NC_041381.1, from coordinate 236,738,991 downwards.
AGATCGTGTTCCCCTTATTCCGGGATTCCCATCAATACGGACGTGGGTAACCCAACCGCGCCATTGATTGTGACGCTTGGGAGATAAGCGAGTTTTACCAAGCCGATGGGGACACATGTTTTCGTCCGCCCATATAAGGGGATAAAGATCCAACCCTTTTACCTGCGCCTTCTTCCTCCTTGGCTTATCCATCTCCGTGAACTCGAGCTCTAGCGCCCAAGTCCGCACTTCTCACCTCAACCTTCTCCAACTATGTCCGGAGCAGGAGGCAAGTGGATGGCCTCCTCTGTCACGAAGGGGCAGTTCCAGAAGATGCGCGATGCCGGATATTTGTCCAGCGACATCGCGCACTGGCTCCCCGACGAGGGAGAGCTCATCCCCACCCCCAGGCCCCATGAGAGGGTAGTATTTCTTCCCCATTTCCTCCGCGTACTGGGCTTCCCACTTCATCCCTTTGTCCGGGGGCTCATGTTCTACTATGGCCTAGATTTCCATGATCTGGCCCCGAATTTCATCCTCAACATCTTGGTGTTTATCGTCGTGTGCGAGGCCTTCCTCTGCATCTAGCCCCACATCGGCTTGTGGCTCAAGACCTTCAGTGTCAAGCCAAAGGTTGTGAAGGGCAGCCAAGTGGAGTGCAGAGGCGCCATGGTGGGCAGGATGTCCTACGTTACGTGGCTGGAGGGCACTTTCGTGGAAACCGTTAAGGGGTGGCAATCGGGGTGGTTCTACATCACCGAGCCGCGTGACCCTGATTGGGCAGCGGCCCCCGAATTCAGATCCGGCATCCCTACACGGCTCACCTCCTGGAAAGAGAGTGGCCGGATCTGGGGGGATTTGGAGGAGCTGACCGGACTCCAAGCCTGTATCCAGAAGCTAGTGGACAAGAAGCTCAAGCTTGTCAACGTAGTCCAGGTCATGCTCATCCGCCGGATTCTCCCATGCCAACGACGGGGCTTCAACATGTGGGAGTTCGATCCGGCGCAGCACCAGACTCTGAGCAGGCTCTTCGACACTAGGTACGAAGATGTCTGGAAGGTGCTGTTCAAGGGCGCCGAGGCTCCCGCATCCGCTACCGAAGATCGCGGATTCCGCTCGCAGCGTCCAGCTGATGAGGTAAGTGATTTTGCCACTTGTTTTCCATAGTTTGACTCTATGCGGGATCTAAACTCCCTTTACCTTTGACAGGACTGACTGGCGAAGGCCGAACGGACTATCTGTCCGGCCCCATTGCCAGAGGACCCAGCGGACGCCTGCCTAACGGGGCTGCTGGCTCCGGCACCCCACGTGGTGCCGGAGAAGAAGGCCAAGAAGAGGGCCACGGGGACTCGGAAGAGTTCCCGTTTTCAGGTGCTATCGGATGATGAATCCGAGGCCGAATCCTCCCACCAAGGCGAGGAGAAGAAGAAAGCCTCTCCCCCAGCGGGGGGAGGGAAGAAAAGGAAGGCCTCCCCAACAAGGGAGGCCAAAGGGTCCAAGAAGGGAAAAACTCTCCCCCCGGACTGCTCCGCTAACGCCAGTGATGACGACGAGGACTGGCCTCCAAGGGCCAAGCCCCTGGCGAGATCGTAATTATCCTGACTCCCGAATAACTTCAAGGTTTTTATTTCTCGCCACATAATGTCTTTCTAATGCCGCATACAACCCTGCAGTCCGCCTAAGGATGATCTTCCCGCTTCCTCGAGCGGGTCCTTAGGTGCGTCGGATATGGATTCTCTTCCGACTGCCTCCACCCCCTGTGACACGGACGTGCCGAGGTGGGATCCCAGGAAGGGACCCACCAGGAGGAGAAGGCCCCGGAGGTGTCGCAGGACAACCACCTGGACTTTGCACCGGACTCGGCCCCGGAACCCACAGTGGCTCCGGAGTCCGGCGGGCGACCCCTTCGTAAGAAGGGAAAGACCGTGACGCCGGCAGCCTCCGTCCAACCGGAGGCACCGGATAATTTGCTGGAGGCGCTCAACGGCGCCTCCATCGAAGAGGAACACCGCACTGTTATGAGTGCGGTGATTCAGAAGGTGCAGCTCGCCAAGAGCGGGCTGACCGAAGCATGCAGCAGCCTTCTAACAGGCTTTGAGGTAAGAATTTCAATATGTATAAAATCGTACCGCATAGACGGTAGCCCCTGATGCTCGGTTCGGTGTTCGGAAAGAAAAGCCGGACTGAGGATCTAAAAAGATATACTCAAGAGTCATAATAAATATGTCAATATGGGATTGCAGGTTGCGCTGCTGACCTCTGCCGCACTGACTGCGGAGGTCAATACTTTGAAGGAAAACCTCAAGCGGTCCGAGAACGAGCTCGGCCGTGCCAAGAAGCAGCTCGAGGACAAGGAAGGTGAGTAACACCTGAGTAAAATTGTACCTTACAGAAAAGGATTTTGGTTGCAAAAAGAATGACAAGGATAACGTGGGTATTGCAGGGGCCACTATCGAGGTGGCGACCCTGAAAGAGGCGGTGGCAGCGGCCGAACGCAATGCGGCCGCGGAGCGCACCGAGCGAGAGAAGCAGGAGGCGTGGGTGGCGGAGGTACAGCAAGAGCTCTAGGATCTTGTGAAAAAACATGAGAGCCTGGAGCGTGACTCGAAGACTCGAGAGTCTGAGCTTGCAACGGCTCTTGAGAGTGCCAAAGCCGCTAAGGCCGAAGCCTACAAGGCCCTCCAGGAGATTGAGGCAGTGAAGAAAATAGCAGCGGGTAAGGCATTTTTCATGCAAAGTAAGCATGTGAGTGTTAATTACCTGTTGCTTACCCGAATTCGGAGCTCTCCAGGAGCGTTCACAGATCTTCCTCGCAGCGTGTCCGATGCTGCCGCATTCTACCGGGCCGAGGAGATGAGCTTGACGAAGAAGGTCTTCTGGTCTCAGTATGCTGAGGCCGGACATCCGGTGCCCCTTAGCGACCAGCTGAAGCAGCTGGTCGAGCTCCACAAGCCGGCCGAACAGGCCATGAAGGGCCTCATAGTTCGGCTATGGCCTAAGGAGGCCATGCCTGGGAGCTACTTCGGCCTGGTGCGGCGGCTGGTGGATGCGTGCCCGTGGGTTGAAGTCATCAAGCACACCGCCTGTATTGAGGGTGCCCGTCGGGCCCTTGCCCGCGCAAAGGTGCAGTGGGGCAAGATGGATGCCCAGAAGCTTGTGACGGACCCGCCACCAGAGGGCAAGGAGCATCGCACGCCCAAGATGTATTATAAGAGTGTGCTGAAGGGTGCCCGCACTATTGCGGGGGAGTGCTCCAAAGATGTAATTTTTGAGTAGACCCGCATTTTGTTATCCTATGCGCTGAAAACATAGTTCATATGCGCTACGCAACGCTTATTAATTTAAAATATTACCTTCTGTGCGGCTGTTTATCAAATCTGAGAGATGGCAAGTTGTCGGCTTCAGCCCCCATGCCACGAGTGCTGGGGTGTTCGGGATAAACTTGAGCACTCTTGTTCCCATTTTTGGGTCCATCTAGGGAGGCGCTCAACACAGCAAACAAGGCAACCGGACTTATAATGCTTGAACACTCTCACTTAGCCATAGAATTCAATAATTTTAAATTTCGGCGAAGCCCCTAGTCTTCAGAACGCCGAATTTGGGGCGCTATCCACGCCTAGGCCGGACAAGATCCGGCTCCTCGCTCTAAGCGGCATAAGTCTTTAAGGACTCGCAAAAACCTCTCGAACAGCGACCGGCTCTCGCCTCATCATGACGGTCAGTTTTAGCTTTCTCCACTAAGGCGTTAACCCAGCTCAACTGGGGCGCAATCGCAGTGGTTCTCCCAGTGCTACCTTAGCCGATATAACGGAACGTAAGTTACCAAAACATGGGAGCCGGGCAAACCCAACTATTGACCCAAGACATGATTCGGAGCCGATGCATATAATGCTATAAGTTCGGGGTGCCGCACTTGTGAAAGTGTTCGGACTTATCACACCATGATGCGGGAAACATAAGCCCCTGGTGTGTTTTAACCGTACCAAAGTGTACGGATGCAACATGTCGTAAATGAACATATGTATGAAAAAGAAATGCAATTATAAGCAAAAAGGTGCTGCATTGTTTTATTCAATAAGTGCTGCTATGAATGCAGAACGATACAAATAGTGCGATAAGCAAGGGATGGGACTGTTAAACATGTCCCCCTCCAGGGGTAGGCTGCGGATTGGTGTATAAAAATGCTCGTAATGGAGACCACCTGTATATTCGTTGTAGCCTTTATCCTTCCCTGGTTGTTGCATCGTGAGTTCGGGAGGTCTGCTACCGGACAGGGCTTCTGACGAATGGAGTCCTGTGGGTAAAAAATAAAAGGTAAAAAGAAAAAGAATGACACACTTGAGAGCCCCTGGTGTGGTTGAGCCGCAGTCTGGGCTTATCGTGGTCGTGCCCCTCTCCCCATGCCCATGGTATCTTCAGAGCGTAATGGTGTACGCGAAGGACCTGCTTTGACGTTTTGCAGGGGCCGGGGTTGGGGCCGCACTGCTACGCGTGCTCGGAACGTGCCAGGTGGTCTTGTTGTAGGTTACTCCGGGCGCGCTTAGCTATGTCCAACCGCTTAACGGCCGGACTCGAGAATTGCCTTAAGAGGCTGCATTGTACTTCTGCCGCGAGAGCCGCTGTGTGTTCCTCCGTTCGGAGAGAATGTTCAGTGTTTCCGTTAACCGTGATGACTCCTCGAGGGCCTAGCATCTTGAGCTTGAGGTATGCGTAGTGCGGCACCGCGTTGAACTTTGCAAATGCGGTACGTCCGAGCAAGGCATGATAGCCGCTGCGGAACGGGACTATGTCAAAGATTAACTCCTCGCTTCGGAAGTTATCTGGGGATCCGAAGACCACTTCCAGTGTAACTGGGCCTGTACAATTGGCTTCTACACCTGGTATGACGCCTTTAAAGGTCGTCTTGGTAGGTTTAATCCTTGAGGGGTCTATGCCCATTTTGCGCACTGTATCCTGATAGAGCAGGTTCAGGCTGCTGCCGCCATCCATCAGGACTCTAGTGAGGTGAAATCCATCGACGATTGGGTCTAACCAATGCAGCGAATCTGCCGTGGGAGATGTTGGTGGGGTGGTCCCTTCGGTCAAAAGTGATCGGGCAGGAGGACCATGGATTGAACTTCGGGGCGACTGGCTCCATCGCGTATACATCCCTGAGTGCACGCTTCCGCTCCCTTTTAGGTATGAGCATTGCGTATATCATGTTCACCGTCCACACCTGTGGGGGGAAACCCTTTTGTCCTCTATTGTTCGGCGGTCGGGTCTCTTCCTCATCGTCGCTATGCAGCCCCTTATCATTGTTTTCGGCAATTAACTTGCCCGCCTGCTTGAATACCCAACAGTCCCTATTAGTGTGGTTAGCTGGCTTTTCGGGGGTGCCGTGTATCTGGGACAAGCGGTCGAGTATTCGGTCCATATTGGACGGACCCGGAGCAGTTATTTTGAATGCCTTTTTCCGCTGACCGGGTTTAGAGCCTCTGAATCCGGCATTGACTGCCGTGTCCTCACTATTGTCGCCATTGATGCGGCGCTTGTTTTTGTTACAACGCGACCTGCCATTTCGGTCCTTGAAATCCGGACTGCCAGAATGTTTGCTGAGGTTGTTGCTGCGTGCTAGCCAGCTATCCTCACCCGCGCAGAAGCGGGTCATGAGTGATGTGAGGGCTACCATGGATTTCGGCTTTTCCTGTCCCAGGTGCCGAGCAAGCCACTCGTCGCGGATGTTATGCTTGAAGGCCACGAGGACCTCCGCATCCGGACAGTCGACGATTTGGTTTTTCTTGGTTAAGAACCGTGTCCAGAATTGTCTGGCCGATTCGTCTGGCTGCTGAATTATGTGGCTTAGGTCATCAGCATCTGGTGGCCGCACATACGTGCGTTGGAAGTTATCGAGGAATGCGGCTTCAGGTCTTCCCAACTCCCAATTGACTCTGCTGGCAAGCTATTAAGCCAATGTCGGGCTGGTCCTTTAAGCTTGAGGGGGAGATATTTGATGGCGTGAAGATCGTCACCGCGGGCCATGTGGATGTGAAGAAGATAGTCTTCGATCCAAACCGCGGGGTCTGTTGTGCCATCGTAAGATTTGATATTCACGGGTTTAAACCCTTCGGGGATTTGATGATCCATTACTTCATTTGTGAAGCATAGTGGGTGTGCGGCGCCTCTGTACTAGGCGATATCATGACGGAGCTTAGAAGAACTTTGTCTGTTTTGTTCAACCCGGCCGGACTTACTGTATCCGGCGCGACGGCTGTCGTCACGTACCGTGGGGCGCTCATGCGATCCATAGATGGATCTTGATTGTCTTGCCTTATCCTCCAATATATCTCGCAAGTCCGGAGCGTTCCCCTGTGGCCTTGTGCTTTTCGAGCGATGCCGGGGTACGGGTCTAGTGAAGGGCCTAGAGGCCTCTCTATCGCGACCACGGGGTGGTCGGTCAGCCATATTGTCTCCTGGTGATGCGGGCTCATACGCTTCCTCCTCTAATCGGGGGAGCAGCTTGCATTTAGGGTAGCTTTTGGAGGGGCGTTCGAGCTCATGCTCTTCGGTCGCGAGGACTTCAGTCCATCTGTCGGTTAGCAGATCTTGATCATCTCTAAGCTGTTGCTGGTTTTTCTTGAGGCTGTTCGCCGTGGCCATAAGCCTGCGTTTAAAACACTCTTGTTCGACGAGATCCTCAGGCACGACGAATTCATCGTCGTCGAGGCTTGCCTCGTCTCCGGAGGGAGGCATATAATCCTCTACCTCTTCTTCTGCCGCTCTCTCATGAGGGCTGGCGTCTCCGTCCTCCTGCGCTGCATCTTGCTGGAGTGGGTTATCTTCGGCACTGTCCGGTGTATTATTATCTCCGGTGCCGGAGTCTTCATTCTTGCTGTGGCGGGATTTAGAGCGGCGCCGCTGACACCGGCACTTGGGCTGCTTCTTGGAGGGTTCATCCTTCGTTGTTTCTTCGCCATTCCCATCCTTTGGGATATCCACCATGTATATGTCATATGATGAGGTGGCTTTCCAGTGCCCAGTAGGCACTGGTTCTTGGTCGTCTCCGGCATCTTCGTCCATACCGTCGATGTCTTGGGAGTCGTAGTCTAGCATGTCGGTTAGATCGTCGACAGCGACTACCAAGTGGGTGGTGGGTGGGCTTTGAATTTCTTCGTCGTCCGCATCCCAACCGTCCTGACCGCAGTCCGGCCAGGGCTCTCCTGATAACGAGAGATACTTTAGCGAACTCAAGATGTCGCCAAAAGGTGAGTGTTGAAAGATGTCCGCTGCGGTGAACTCCATGATCGGCGCCCAATCGGATTCGATCGGAGGGGGCGCGGGAGGTTCGGAGTCCGGCAAGGAGTCCGGCACCTCGGAGTCACGAGCTTCATGAGGGACAAGGTCATTGTTCGGCTCTATCACCGTAGAGGTTGCAGCTCCCGAGGCGGTGTCTAGCCATCCGTCCTCGATCTGCGCAGCCGGCTCCAAATTGATAATCGGAGTGGGTTCGAGTGCGGCCTCCAGGGTACTGTCCGGCTGCAGAGCTAAATCATGCTCGTACTGACAGTGCGTCACGCTCGGCTGTGGCTCGAATCCATCGAGGATCAAGTCCCCGCGGATGTCAGCCGTGAAGTTCAAACTTCCAAATCTGACCTGACGGCCAGGGGCGTAGCTTTCGATCTGCTCCAGATGGCCAAGCGAATTGGCCCGCAGTGCAAAGCCACCGAATATGAAGATCTGTTCGGGGAGAAAGGTCTCACCCTAGACTGCGTCGTTGATGATGGTCGAAGAAGCCATCGAGCCTATCGGTGACGACACAGAGGAACTCTCAATGAAAGCACCAATGTCGGTGTCAAAACCAGCGGATCTCGGGTAGGGGGTCCCGAACTGTGCGTCTAGGCGGATGGTAACAGGAGACAAGGGACACAATGTTTTACCCAGGTTCGGGCCCTCTTGATGGAGGTAAAACCCTACGTCCTGCTTGATTAATATTGATGATGTGTGTTACAAGAGTGGATCTACCACGAGATCAAGGAGGCTAAACCCTAGAAGCTAGCCTATGGTATGATTGTTGTTCGTCCTATGGACTAAAGCCATCTGGTTTATATAGACACCGGAGAGGGCTAGGGTTACACAGAGTCGGTTACAATGGTAGGAAATCTACATATCCATATCGCCAGGCTTGCCTTCCACGCCAAGGAAAGTCCCATCCGGACACGGGAGGAAGTCTTCAATCTTGTATCTTCATAGTCTTGGAGTCCGGCCGATGATGATAGTTCGGCTATCCGGACACCCCTTAGTCCGGAACTCCCTCAGCTGGTCTATTATGTCACTGAGGTGCTCATTGAGTCTAAGCAAAGATACCCACATTGGCAGAAACTGGTTACGGCGTGTTCATGGCCAGTCGCAAGTTGAAGCAATATTTCCTTGGTCATCCCATCACTCTGGTTAGTTCTGCTCCATCGGGGGATATTATTCAAAACAAAGAAACCACAGGTCGGGTAGCTAAGTGGGCCATTGAGCTTGGACCCCATGGCTTGAAATATGTGCCTCGAACGACTATAAAATCTCAGGCACTTGTGGATTTTATCAATGATTGGACAGAGCTGTAGATGCCTGAGGATAAGCCGGATAATACATACTAGACTATTCATTTTGATGGGTCCGAGCAATTGGAAGGCTTGGGGGTTGAAGTTATATTGACTTCCCCACGAGGTGATAAATTTTGTTATGTTTTAAGGTTGATGTTCCCTTGTACTAACAATGCAGCTGAGTATGAAGCCTTACTCCATGGTCTTCGGATGGCTAAAGAGATGAATCTAAGCCGGGTAAGGTGCTTTGGCGTCTCAGATTTGGTGGCTCAGCAAGTGTCATGAACTTGGGATTCAAAGGATCCACTCATGGCGGCTTATCATCGAGAGGTTGCTGGTCATTTCAAAGGATATCAAGTGGAGCATGTTGATGGAAGGAAAAATGAAGCCGCTGATGCGTTAAGCCGTCTCGGGTCTCTGCGTAAGCCGGTGCCCCCTAATGTTTTCCTCGATGTTTGCTACGTCTTGAGCTTGCGTTGGTTTTCCTTGAAGAGGAAAGGGTGATGCAGCAATAGTAGTGTAAGTATTTCCCTCAGTTTTTGACAACCAAGGTATCCATCCAGTAGGAGGCTCCTCAAAAGTCCCACGCACCTACACAAACAAACAAGAACACGCAACCAACGCAACAAAGGGGTTGTCAATCCCTTCACGACCACTTGCGAAAGTGAGATCTGATAGAGATAGTATGATAAGATAAATATATTTTTGGTATTTTATAATATAGATTGGACAAGCAAAGATGCAAATAAAAGTAGATTGAAAGCTTATATGATAAAAGATAGACCCGGGGGCCATAGGTTTCACTAGTGGCTTCTCTCAAGATATCATAAGTATTACGGTGGGTGCACAAATTACTATCGAGCAATTGATAGAAAAGCGAATAATTATGAGATTATCTAGGCATGATCATGTATAGAGGAATGACGTCCGTGACAAGTAGACCGACTCCCGCCTGCATCTACTACTATTACTCCATACATCAACCGCTATCCAGCATGCATCTAGAGTATTAAGTTCATAAAGAACAGAGTAACACATTAAGAAAGATGACATGATGTAGAGGGATAAACTCATGCAATATGATATAAACCCCATCTTTTTATCCTCGATGGCAACAATACAATACGTGCCTTGCCGCTGCTGCTGTCACTGGGAAAGGACACCACAAGATTGAACCCAAAGCTAAGCATTTCTCCCATTGCAAGAAATATAAATCTAGGAGGCCAAACCAAACTGATAATTCGAAGAGACTTGCAAAGATAACTTAATCAGACATAAAAGAATTCAGAGTAGATTCAAATATTTCTCATAGATACACTTGATCATAAACCCATAATTCATCGAATCTCGACAAACACACCGCAAAAAGAGTTACATCGAATAGATCTCCAAGAAGATCGAGAAGAAGTTTGTATTGAGATTCAAAGAGAGAGAAGAAGCCATCTAGCTAATAACTATGGACCCGAAGGTCTATGGTAAACTACTCACAACTCATCGAAGAGGCCTTGGAGATGATGTAGAGGCCCTCCGTGATCGATTCCCCCTCCGACGGAGCGCTGGTGAAGGCTCCAAGATGGGATCTCGCGGATATAGAAGGTTACGGCGGCAGAAATAGTTTTTCGTGGTCGCTTCTGATGTTTTCGAGGTACATGGGTATATATAAGAGGAAGAAGTAGTCGGTGGACGCCCGAGGGGCCCACGAGACAGGGGGGCATGCCCAGTATGGGGGGGGGGCGCCCTCCACCCTCATGGCTGCCTCGTTTATTTCTTGACTTCCAGTCCATGTCCTCTGGATCACGTTCGTTCCAAAAATCACGCTCCCGAAGGTTTCATTCCGTTTGGACTCCGTTTGATATTCCTTTTCTTCGAAACACTGAAATAGGCAAAAAAAGCAATACGGGCTGGGCCTCCGGTTAGTAGGTTAGTCCCAAAAATGATATAAAAGCGTAAAGTAAAGCCCATAAACATCCAAAACGGGTAATATAATAGCATGGAGCAATCAAAAATTATAGATACGTTGGAGACGTATCAAGCATTCCCAAGCTTAGTTCCTGCTCGTCCTCGAGTAGGTAAATGATAAAACAGAATTTTTGATGTGGAATGCTACCTAGCATAATTCTCAATGTAATTTTCTTTATTGTGGCATGAATGTTCAGATCCAAATGATTCAAAATAAAAGTTCATATTGACATAAGAAATAGTAATACTTCAAGCATACTAATCAAAGCAATCATGTTATCTCAAAATAACATGGCTAAAGAAAGTTCATCCCTATAAAATCATATAGTTAGATCATGCTTCATTTTCGTCACACAAAAATGTTCCCATCTTGTACACCCCCGATGACAAGCCAAGCAATTGTTTCGTACTTAAATAATCTCAAAAAATTTCAACTTTCACGCAATACATGAGCGTGAGCCATGGATATAGCACTATGGGTGGAATAGAATATGATGATGGGGATTGTGTGGAGAAGACAAAAAGGAGAAAGTCTCACATTGACGAGGATAATCAACGGGCTATGGAGATGCCCATCAATTGATGTCAACATGAGGAGTAGGGATTGCCATGCAATGGATGCACTAGAGCTATAAATGTATGAAAGCTCAACAAAAGAAACTAGTGGGTGTGCATCCAACTTGCTTGCTCATGAAGACCTAGGGCATTTTGAGGAAGCCCATCATAGGAATATACAAGCCAAGTTCTATAATGAAAAATTCCCACTAGTATATGAAAGTGACAACATATGAGACTCGCTATATGAAGAACATGGTGCTACTTTGAAGCACAAGTGTGGAAAAAGAGATAGTAACATTGCCCCCTTTTTATTTTATTTTCTTTTGGGCCTTTTTTTATTTGACCTTTCTTTTTTGTTATTTGGTGACAATGCTCCAATAATGATGATCATCACACTTCTATTTATTTACAACTCATGAACTACAACCCAAAACTAGAACAAGACATGACTCTATGTCAATGTTGAGGATATCGCTTATCGTTAACATCTCGGTCAGCTAGGGATTAGAGATTAATCGGAAATCGGCCGATTAATCGATTTTATCGGTCGACTATTAATTGGATATTTTTTTTGCAAATCTCAGGTTCCCAACACTAAAATACACTATATTCAACACTAAAACAATATTTGACATAAGTGTTACCCTGATTTCTAGCCTTTGAATCCTCGTAAAATGACAAACAAAATAGGGCAATAGTACATATTCCGTAACAAGGTCCACAAAACATAAATAAACATAGTTTTTGCCAAGATAGTGCAATGAATAGGTCTAATTTATTGGTAGATTCCTGATAAATCGCTTGTCAGAACGGTAAATCGGTCCAAAAGATAAACGGAAAAGATAAGGCATAATCTTATCGGTCACCCCCCGATTTGCGATAAATCGGAAGATTAATCGGTGAATCAGAAGATTTCTTGAACAGTGCTCTATATGAATGCCTCCGGCGGTGTACCGTGATGGGCAATGAATCAAGAGTGACATGTATGAAAGTTTTTGCATGGTGGCTGTCGGTGTTCTGCGAACGGGGGTCCCCAGACTTACCTGCCCGCGGCCTGCGGCGTGGCTCAAAGGGGGCCCAGCACGGCCCATCTTCATCAGCACAAGCTCAAGACCCTCGCGAGGGGCCAAGCCTCGCGGGGCGGGCGACAAGGAGCTTCCTCAGGCTAGGCCTCGTCAGGCTAGCTCACGAGGAGGTGGAGAGTTCAAGGCGGGGTACCTCGCGAGGTGCCCATGATGCAAGCCATGACGACCAAGGGCGCCAGCCGGGCGCCAACCCGTGCAGTGTCCTTCTTTCCTCTTTGGTGCAAGGGGAGCAAGCGCAGGCGAGAGTATCAAGCAAAGGCGTCCATTTCGGTGCAACAAGACAAAGACCATTCCAACGGCAGGATGGAGGTCACCGTGGAGCCCAAGACGGTGTCACCAACAGAGCCTTTGGCAGGCGAGGACCAACTTTAGTCAGGATAAGTGTACTAGATATTCCCCTTCAAATTGGCCAATTGTTGGCACCCTTCCCGCTCAATATTTGGGAAGAGGCCCAGGGCCTTCGCCTATAAATAGGACTAGCCACCCACAGGAGAGAGAGAGGAGAGATCAATCCATCCGGTCGGCAAAAAGAGAGAGAGAGAGAGACCACAAGAACAGACCCTCGCGAGGCTGTTCTTCCTTGTATTGTTCATCATCAGCCCAAGAGGCAATCCACCACATCACACACTGGAGTAGGGTATTACACCACAATGGTGGCCTGAACCAGTATAAATCCTGTGTCTCTTGTGTTGTTCTTCTCGTAGTTTAGATCCTAGCGATTCGGTGAGGAACAGGTAGGTAGAAGGCGAAACCTCCGCGCGCACCCCAGTGTTCGAACCTCAAGGGTCTGTGGGAACCCTAAATCCGACATTTGGCGTGCCAGGTAGGGGTGCTCTGGACTTCGTCTTCCGTCGCCCTGTTCTTCTCCGACCGTCGCGACCATGTCTGACGCACGCGGGGTTCGTGCCGAGTGCCGAGCCGCCCTCGCTTCCCGCCTCGCCTAGATGGCTCCCGTCGGCGGGCGCCCTCATCGTTCCCTGTCGCCTGCCGTCAACGCCACCACCGGCCCGGCGGGGAACGAGCAGCAAGCATCGTCCCAGCACCCGTCCATGAGGCGAGACGGCCGTACCGCTACGCCCTTGCTCACCCCCGCTGGTTCTTCATCCCGCGCCCCCCGCACGGACATGGAGGCTCGAGCTGTGCTCATCGCGGCAAACGAGCTCCTGCGCTACCGCCCAGTCGACGACGTCTACGAAGAGTGGCTCGACCGAGTCGCCGAACTCGCCCGCGCCGCTGGGGGCTCCCCCGCGCCATCCTTCTCGCTGCACCGCGCCCCGCCATGCGCGGGAAATGAAGCTCCTGGGGCGCCTCAGCCGCCTCCTCCTCAAGAAGGCGCCCTGGCTCCAAGGCGCGCGGCCCCTGGGCGGAACCCGCCCCGTCAGGAGCAGAGCTGCCAAGAGGTCCCGCGCCCTCGAGAAGCTGCCCGAGCGCTCCCTGCTCCGGCTCGTCCCGACCATGCTCCTGCTCCAGCACGTCATGACCCCGCGCTGCACCCAGCTGCGGTGCACGGGGACCCGCAAGACCGAGCCCTTCGTCCTCCAAGGCCTCCTGAGGCCACAACGGGCTGCCGCGCCTTCACCACCGAGCTATGCACCGTCGCGTGGCCCGACAAGTTCAAGCCAGACCTGCCTCCTCGCTACGACGGCACGGCAGACCCTGCAGAGTTCCTTCAGCTCTACGAGCTGGGCATCAAGGCTGCCAACGGAGACGAGAAGGTCATGGCGAACTGGTTTCCCATGGCTCTCAAGGATGGGGCCCGCACCTGGCTTCTGAACCTGGCCCCAGGCACGATCTCCTCCTGGGACGAGATGCGCACCCGCTTCATCGCCAACTTCCAGGGTACTCGCGACCGGCCACCCGCCGTGAGCGACATGCGCCGCATCAAGCAACAATCGGGGGAAACCCTGCAGAAGTACATCCAGCGCTTCAACAACGCGTGCCTCAAGATTCCCAAGGTGACCAAGGAGGCCATCATCTCAGCCTTCTCTGACGGCGTGCGTGACGTCAAGATGAAGGAGGAGCTTGCAATGCATGAAGATCTGCGCACTTCCTTGGAGCTGTTCAACCTGGCGACCAAGTGCGCCAGGGCTGAGGAAGGGCGTCTCTCCCTCCTCGAATTGTCTGTTGCAGACCCTGAAGAGAAGAAGCCCAAGGCCAAGGACGTGAAGCGCAAGGGGGATGCCGTGCTCACGGTAGAACCAGACACCAAGCAGGGCAGAGATCAGCACGAATCCTCCAAGGGCAGTCGGTACTGCGTGTACCACGACCTCCACACCCACAACACCAATGAATGCCAGGAGCTCAGGGCCGTGCGTGAAGGACGGACTGGCCGACGTCCCGACCGCAACGACTGGAGCTACGGACGAGGAGGAGGAAGGAACGCATGATGCTGGGAAGACCGCGGCCCACGTCAAGGGTGGCGCGACCAACCTCGCGAGGATCGCTGGCAGGACCCGCCTCGCGAGGGAGGCTGGAGGGATTAGCCAAGCGAGGATGGCCCGCAAGGTAACGCAGGCCTCCCTCCGCTACCGCCACAGCCAAGGAGAAATGAGGACCGTCATCAGGACGAAGGGGCTCGGGGCTTCCAGGAACCACGCGCGATCGCCTGCATCCTAGGTGAAGCTCAAGCCCCAGCCTCTCAGCGGATCTTCAAGCAGTTCGCCCGCAAAGTGAATGCAGTCCTCCCCAAGCTCGAGGCCACGTGCCCTCTCAGGTGGTCGGCGTGCGCCATCACGTTCAGCTCAGTGGATCAACTCAAGTGCGCGGCCACAGCCGGAGTCCTCCCGATGCTTTGTTCCCCAATCATCAGCAACGTGCTAGTCACCAAGACCCTCATCGATGGCGGGGCAGGGCTCAACGTCCTGTCCGTGGAAACATTCAACAATCTCCAAGTACCCTAGAGTCAGCTTTAGCCCACCAAGCCTTTCTCCGGAGTCACCGATGGCTCCACGGTCCCGATTGGGCAGGTCTGCCTCCCTGTCACCTTCGGGGCACGCGACAACTACCGCACCGAGCTCATCGACTTCGACGTCGCCCACATTCGCCTGCCGTACAACGCCATCCTCGGGTACCCAGCGCTGGCCAAGTTCATGGCCGTAACCCACCACGGCTACAATGTCCTCAAGATGCCAGGAAGTGGCGAAGTCATCACAGTGCCCTGCAAAGATAGAGACGCAGTCTGCTCCCCGGAGAGAGCCTTTCAGGCCGCATCACTGGAAGACCCGGATCGTGGAAGCAGGAAGCTTCCCGAGGCTGCCCCCAAGAAGAAGAAGACATCGACCGGCCCGGCCCCTCAGGAGGCAGGTCCCTCTGGGCCCGCGCCTGCTCAGGGGGAACCTCCTTCCATTGCATAGGGAAGCGCGCCCGACACCCTCCTCAGGCAGGGCTCGGGGGCTCTCCCCTGGAGGGCCCTCGACCTCGCCAAGTTCACGAGGGAGGCGCTTGGGCACCACATGGAGGCGTGCTTCGAAGCACGTTTCCATCAAGAAGGAGCAAGGCAAGGAGGGCCAAACCCTCAGGAGTTTGTCCGCAAGGCCATTCAGGAGCTACAGGAGTCAAGGGTCATGAGAGGCAGCCGCCGCTTACCCGCTGTGGCCCCCCATCCAGGCGAGGATGGTGGGCTGCGCGTCTGCATCAACATACCAGGGCTCAACCAAGCCGCGTCTCAGGAGCGCCTCTGGCCTTCGCGAGTGGGACGCTGCGAGGGCCCGCCCCACAGTTACGTTCGCATGCCTTACGGCTTGCAGAACGCGGCTGCTGCGTACCGGCGCATCATGAGGGACATCCTGGAGGCTCAAGAGGTCAGGCGCTCCGCAGCCCTGGTGGAGATGGAGACGGTCCGTGAGGAGCCACCAGCGCCTCCGGAGCCTCCCGAGGCCCCAGGGCCCGGGGGCTCGTGAGGATCTGCTCCCGCTGCCCATCGAGTCTGCTGCATCAACACCCCTTCGTCTTCAGCGTCATCAGGTGACATCTTTATAGTTTCATTTCCAGCTGGGAGCGCCCTCAGGGCTGCATTATTCCCAGGCCGCGTGGGTCCGTCCCTGTGGCAGGTATCTCTCTTATTTCATGTTCTTAGCTTACCCTGCTGGGGGTGCCCCTCAGGCTGCATTATCCCCAAGCCGCTCGGGTCAGACCCAGTGGCGTGTACCCCTCTTGCATTTGATCTTAGGGCCGTGTTTTTGACCCGTCATGCTTGTTATTTGGTGCCGGTTCATGGTACCTTTCTTCTTCCTAGATGTCGCAAGCTTGCACGTTAAAGGGGGGGTGCCTGAGCATCGCGACTCAGGGCTCCTACCGGCTCTCCGGCCCTCACCCTCTGGTCTGCCCACGACATCGCGCCCCGGCACACCAGCGACGACTGAGACCAGCTCAAGAGCCGGGACCCAAGGACGTAGAGTTTCGACATCTAACCCAGCTTGCGCGTTAAAGGGGGG
>NC_041381.1:236528848-236721921 GCF_002162155.2 Triticum dicoccoides | reverse complement strand
AGGACATAGAGTTTCGACATCTAACCCAGCTTGCGCGTTAAAGGGGGGGGGTGCCTGAGCATCGCGACTCAGGGCTCCTACCGGCTCTCCGGCCCTCACCCTCTGGTCTGCCCATGGCATCGCGCCCCGGCACACCAGCGACGACTAAGACCAGCCTGAGAGCCGGGACCCGAGGACATAGAGCATCGGCATCTAGCCAAATTTGCAGGAACACACTCCAAGATAAGGCCCAGAGCCAGGCGCAACCCGCCTTGGGGTGGGGCCCCGTGAGTCCCGAGCTGGATCATGGGTGAACCAGCACATCTCGCTAGGCCTTTCGTGCCTCGCCGCCTCTCCAAGGCAACTAACGGCTGACAGTCGTTTGTCGCGACGAACTCTCGTTTCTTCTGTGATGAGCCTGCAGGGTTCCCCCAGGAGCATCATCATGCGAGGCCCCCACAGTGTCTTCTTCACCCTCGTCCATGCAAACCGCTTGCACGTTAAAGGGGGGTGCCTGAGCATCGCGACTCAGGGCTCCTACTGGTTCTCCAGCCCTCACCCTCTGGCCATGTCCACGACATCACGACCTAGCATGCCAGCGATGGTTGAGACTCACTCGAGGGCCGGGACCCAAGGACGTAGAGAAGAAAGGGGAGCAAGGGCGAGAGGGGAGAAGCACATGGTGACCTCGCCAAACAACCCTCCGACGGCCAAGACATGGACTTAGCGCCGCACCAGGAAGCGTTCCTGACCCTCGAGATAAGTCACCCTCCAGGAACACTAGCTATCGCAGCACCGTCCCCGCACCTAATACCATTCCGTCTTAGCAACGTCGCTCTCCTTTCTCACCGAATGATGGCTGCTTGAGCGCGAAGGGGGACCTCCTGAGCATCGCGACTCAGGGGCTCTTACCGGGCCCCGGGCCGCTCACCTCCTAGCCTTGACCACGGCATCGCGACCTGGCATACCAGCGACGGCTGAAGCCGCATTGGGACTGGGACCTGTCGGCGCAGAGCACCAAGCCCTCACGAGGTCTGACAGGAAGGAACTAAGCTAAGACGGAATAACCACTTCGCGCTGCTTCATAATGAGGATCATATTGACAAAAGGAGCTACAGACACCTTACAAGCCCCCCACGGGGTGTGTTCTTGGCTCCTCGCAGGGACAAAAGACGCATATCCTAAGGAGTCCTAACTACAGGAACCGCAGCGGCAGACGCCATCATCAACAGTGGGCCGTCAGGCACCAGCGCCAGCCTCATCTAGATCAGAGACGGCGGCGGCCTAATGAGCCCGTCCTGCTCCGAGAGCGGCGCGGGCTTGGGGGCTCGTAGCTGTCGTCGCTCATCTCCGGAGTCGCGAAGGGCTCGCCGGAGCCGCTGGATCCTTCAAGGCGTCCGCTGCCACCGGAGGAGCTGCTGGAAGGGCGAGTGGCAGGCCTAGTCCTCGCCGTCCCGGAGCTCCAGCCGCTGCCTCTAGGGCAGCACTCCCGCCGGCGCCCTTCTTCGTCGAAGACCTTGAAGAGCATCGCATAAGCGCCATCGAACTCTAGGTGGATCACGAGGGCGCCCTTCGTCCCACAAACCCGGGCGATCTCGCCCCAGTCATGGGTCATGAAGACCTTACCTGGAGCGACGACCTCGACATCCGCATCGGTCGCAGGGGCCTGGCAGTCGGCGTGCTGCAGCCGGAGCCTGAAAGGCCCCCTCGACGGGATCTCAAAGGCGAAGGAAGGAGGGAGGCGAATCCAAGATCGAGGAGGCATGGCGGCATGGAGCACAAACTCTCAGGAGGAGCCCTCGACATGGATTCCAGGAGGAACAACACGCACCGCAGCGACCCACCGGCGCCGACGGCGGTGTCGTCCATGGCGCTCAGCGTCAGCTCCTGCAGGGCCTTCGAGGTGGGCGTACAAGGGCAACGGAAACCCTGGTGGCGGTTGCTCACACCAAGGCCTCGACACCTCCTGCCGCGCACCCTCATCTCGGCGGCAGAGGACCAACCGCTTCTTCGGCGGGAGCGGGTCAGGACCCTCTCGGGGGGCCTTTCCCTTCTCCTCTGCGGCGAACCGGCGGATGGGTGCCATCAGCGTGAGACGGAGCAATGGTGAAGATGAAGAAGAGGAGGAGTAGCAGAGGAAGATGAACTAGAATGGCTCGCGCCGTTCCATACTTATAGCCGGAGGAGGCCAACCGTCGGCTTCCACGATCGCAGGTAATCATGACCCATTCTTGCATGCAGGGATTTGTCAGTTCGTGCAGTTGCTGAGGCGTCATGGGAGCGGAGACGCCCACGTCCAATCAACCGCCACGCGGCGCCCAAGGACGTAGGCTGTTGGGGCCCGCGACGCTTCCCACTTTCCCTTTCGCCTCTCTGCTCGGCCAAGTCCGGGCGCGCCTTGGGCCCGGGGGCTACTGTCGGCGTTTTGGGAACGGGGGTCCCCAGACTTGCTTGCCTGCGGCCTGCGGCGTGGCTCAAAGGGGGCCCAGCACGGCCCATCTTCATCAGCACAAGCTCAAGACCCTCGCGAGGGGCCAAGCCTCGCGGGGCGGGCGACAAGGAGCTTCCTCAGGCTCAGCCTCGTCAGGCTAGCTCACGAGGAGGCAGAGAGTTCAAGGCGGGGTACCTCGCGAGGTGCCCATGACGCAAGCCATGACGACCAAGGGCGCCAGCCGGGCGCCAGCCCGCGCAGTGTCCTTCTTTCCTCTTTGGTGCAAGGGGAGCAAGTGCAGGTGAGAGTATCAAGCAAAGGCGTCCATTTCAGTGCAAAAAGACCAAGACCAGTCCAATGGCAGGATGGAGGTCACCGTGGAGCCCAAGACGGCATCACCAACAGAGCCTTTGGCAGGCGAGGACCAACTTTAGTCAGGATAAGTGTACTAGATGTTCCCCTTCAAATTGGCCAATTGTTGGCACCCTTCCTGCTCAATATTTGGGAAGAGGCCCAGGGCCTTCGCCTATAAATAGGACTAGCCACCCACAGGAGAGAGAGGAGAGATCAATCCATCCGGCCGGCAAAAAGAGAGAGAGAGAGACCACAAGAACAGTCCCTCGCGAGGCTGTTCTTCCTTGTATTGTTCATCATCAGCCCAAGAGGCAATCCACCACATCACACACTGGAGTAGGGTATTACACCACAATGGTGGCCTGAACCAGTATAAATCATGTGTCTCTTGTGTTTTTCTTCTCGTAGTTTAGATCCTAGTGATTCGGTGAGGAACAGGTAGGTAGAAGGCGAAACCTCCACGCGCACCCCAGTGTTCGAACCTCAAGGGTCTGCCGGAACCCTAAATCCGACAGTGGCTTTGCCACACATACGATGTCAACTACATGAGCATGCAAGGCAATATGACAATGATGATGTGTGTCATGATGATGAACGGAATGGTGGAAAGTTGCATCGCAATATATCTCGGAATGGCTATGGAAATGCCATAATAGGTATGTATGGTGGCTGTTTTGAGGAAGATATAAGGAGGTTTATGTGTGATAGAGCGTATTGTATCACGGGGTTTGGATGCACCGGCGAAGTTTGCACCAATTCTCAAGGTGAGAAAGAGCAATGCACGGTACCGAAGAGGCTAGCAATGATGGAAGGGTGAGAGTGCGTATAATCCATGTACTCAACATTAGTCAAAAAAAGAACTCATATACTTATTGCAAAAATATACAAGTCATCAAAAACCAAGCACTACGCACATGCTCCTAGGGGGATAGATTGGTAGGAAAAGACCATCGCTCATCCCCGGCCGCCACTCATAATGATGCACAATCTAAGAACACCTCATGTTTCAAATTTGTTACACAACTTTCACCATACGTGCATGCTACGGGACTTGCTAACTTCAACACAAGCTTTATTTAAATTCATAATCACCCAACTAGCATGACTCTAATATCACTACCTCCATATCGCAAAACAATTATCAAGTATCAAATTGATCATAGCATCCAATTCACTTCCTATGATAGTTTTTATTATACCCAACTTGGATGCTCATAATTCTAGGACCAATTTTATAACCATAGCAAATACCATGTTGTTCTAAGAGACTCCCAAAATAATATAAGTGAAGCATGAGATATTAAAAATTTCTTGAAAATCAAGCCACCACCGTGCTCTAAAAGATATAAGTGAAGCACTAGAGCAAAAACTATCTAGCTCAAAAGATATAAGTGAAGCACATAGAGTATTCTAATAAATTCCAATCAAGTGGGTTTATCCCAAAAGGTGTGTACAGCAAGTATGATTGTGGTAAACTGAAAGTGCAACTATCCCTAGGTGGTTTTGGTAATTCATAACAACATATAGCTCATTGAGCTAATGCTATTCCAATACTATTATTTCAGGAAAGCTCAATGAATGGCATGGCATGGATGATGAAAGTGGATCCCTCAAAATACTAAGGACAAAGGATCGGCTCAAGCTCAAAAGCTCAAGACTCTTCATTTTATATTTTAGTGATCCAAGATCACATTGAGTCTATAGGAAAAGCCAATACTATCAAGGAGGGATGAGGTGTTGCTTAACGAGCCTCTTGCTTCATGTGCTTAGTGATATGCTCCAAAACCCTCAGCTACTTTCCCACATCCACAAATGACCTAAACCCAAAGCCAAAATCGGTCACACCGAATCTTCCTATCCGGCGCCACCGATTCCAAAAGTCATAGCCACTGCCACAAACCCTAAGCAAATCGGTCCTACCGATAGGGATCTCGGTCTCACCGAGATGGGATTGTAATCTCTCTGTTTCCTTTCGTAACGTTTCGGTCTAACCGAAGTGAGCGATCGGTCCCACCAAGATTGCAATGTAAACTCTTTGTTTCCTTTTTGTAACATTTCGGTCTCACCGAAAAGAGCAAATCAGTCCCACCGAGTTTACCTGACCAACTCTCTGGAAAGCTTATTACCAAATCGGTCTCACCGAGTTTGTGCAATCGGTCTTACCGAGATTACGTTATGCCCTAACCCTAACCGAATCGGTCTCACCGAGATGCATGTCAGTCCCACCGAAAATCACTAACGGTCACTAGGTTTACTAAATCGGTCCGACCGAGTCTGTTGAATCAGTCCCACCGAGTTTGGTAAATTGTGTGTAACGGTTAGATTTTGTGTGGAGGCTATATATACCCCTCCACCTCCTCTTCATTCATGGAGAGAGCCATCAGAACGAACCTACACTTCCAACTTACCATTCCTGAGAGAGAACCACCTACTCATGTGTTGAGGCCAAGATATTCCATTCCTACCATATGAATCTTGATCTCTAGCCTTCCCCAAGTTGCTTTCCACTCAAATATTCTTTCCACCAGATCCAAAACCTATGAGAGAGAGTTGAGTGTTGGAGAGACTATCATTTGAATCACAAGAGCAAGGAGTTCATCATCAACGCACCATTTGTTACCTCTTGGAGAGTGGTGTCTCCTAGATTGGCTAGGTGTCACTTGGGAGCCTCCGACAAGATTGTGGAGTTGAACCAAGGAGTTTGTAAGGGCAAGGAGATCGCCTACTCGTGAAGATCTACCGCTAGTGAGGCAAGTCCTTCGTGGGCGACGGCCATGGTGGGATATACAAGGTTGCTTCTTCATGGTCCCTTCGTGGGTGGAGCCCTCCATGGACTCGCGCAACCATTACCCTTTGTGGGTTGAAGTCTCCATCAACGTGGATGTACGATAGCACCACCTATCGGAACCACGCCAAAAACATCCGTGTCTCCAATTGCGTTTGAATCCTCCAAACCCTTCCCTTTACTTTCTTGCAAGTTGCATGCTTTACTTTCCGCTGCCTATATGCTCTTTGCATGCTTCCTTGAATAGTGTGATGATTGCTTGACTTGTCCTAAAGTAGCTAAAATCTGCCAAACTCTAAAATTGGGAAAAGGTTAAGTTTTTATTGGTCAAGTAGTCTAATCACCCCCCTATAGACATACTTCAAGGTCCTACAAGTGGTATCAGAGCTTTGGTCTCCATTTGCTTTGATTTCCATAGCTTTTGGTGGTCATAGCCTTTGTTTCACAACCTAGGAGAGTATGGCGTCTAGGGAGGGAAATTATCACCGTAGAGGTCCTTACTTTGATGGTACTAATTTTGCTAGTTGGAAGCATAAGATGAAAATGCATATTCTTGGACATAACCCCGCCGTTTGGGCAATTATTTGTATTGGATTGCAAGGTGAATTCTTTGATGGGAGAGAACTGAACCGTGAAGCTAATGCAGAAGAATTGAAGATGTTGCAATACAACGCTCAAGCTTGTGATATCATCTTCAACGGATTGTGCCCCGAAGAATTCAACAAAATCAGCCGTCTTGAGAATGCAAAGGAAATTTGGGATACTTTGATTGATATGCATGAAGGTACCGAGTCCGTCAAGGAATCCAAGTTGGATGTGCTCCAAAGTCAGCTTGACAAGTTCAAAATGAAGGATGGTGAAGGTGTCGCTGAAATGTACTCTAGGCTTGCACTTATCAGAAATGAGATTGGCGGCTTAGGGAGTGAAGAAATGACCGACAAATTCATCATCAAGAAGATCCTAAGAGCATTGGATGGAAAATATGATACCGTGTGCACATTGATCCAAATGATGCCAAACTACAAAGATCTCAAGCCAACAGAAGTCATTGGAAGAATTGTTGATCATGAGATGTCACTCAAGGATAAGGAGGAACTTCACAACAAGTCAAGTGGTGCTTACAAAGCCTCAAGTGAAGCCCCGACATCATCAAGTGAGAAAGAAACCTTGAATGAAGAATTGAGCTTAATGGTGAAGAACTTCAACAAATACTACAAGAGTAGAACCAACGAAAGAAGCTCCAAGTCAAGATCTTACAATGACAAAAGATCTTCTAGTCGAGAGCGCAATTGCTACAATTGTGGGAGACCCGGACACTATTCCACTAAGTGTACGGCACCCTGCAAATGAAGAGAAGATTCTCCAAGAAGAAGAAGCAAAAGAGAAGAATCACCACCAAGAGAGAGGAGGAGTAGAGATGATCGTTATGAATGAAGACCCTCACGGAGAAGCAAGGATTCGGAAAGGAAGGACAAGTCATCAAGGAGCTACACAAAACGAAGACATCAAGCTCATGTTGGTGAATGGGTATCCGGCTCCGACTCCGACAATCACTCCGAGAGAAGCTATCACTCCGACTCCGAATATACTCAAGATGAAGGTGTTGCCGGTCTAGCACTTGTGTCATCCAACTCCTACGACATATTTGATTCACCAAATGAAGGAGTTGGAAGATGCTTCATGGCCAAAGGTCCAAAGGTAACACATCCTGAGTATGTTGATTTCAATAGTGATGAAGATGACTTGCTTGTGGATGATGATTTACTTGTTGACAACTCTAGTGATGAATACTATGATGAAACGTCAATTAATCATGCTAATCAAGATAAAACGAATGACAATGATAAGGAGAATATTGAGCTTCTAACTAAAGAACTAAACACTCTTAAGTTGGCTCATGAAACTATCTTCGAAGATCATCAAGAACTTTTAAGGGCTCATGAGAAGTTACGCTTTGAAAAGCTCAATCTTGAGCAAGAGCATGAGTTCTTAAAAGCAATCAATGATGATCTCCACAAGAAAAGTTCTTCTTACATTGCCAAGCATTTACTCTTATCTACTTACATGCCTCAAGTCAAGTCTAGTAACAAGTACAAGAAAGATACTTCCTCTAGTAGTAACAATGACAATGTCAAATCCAATATTGTTGCTTCTAGTAGTTCTCTTGATTCCACTAATGATTCTCTTAGCCAAGTTACACTTGAGCAAGAAAATAGCTTATTGAAGGGAATTGTAGAGAAAGGTGTTTACAAGAGCCTTGCCGGGAGTAAGCAATTCGAGGAAATTGTACGCAAGCAAGGAAGGCACCGGAAGAATCAAGGTGTTGGTTTTGAACGCAAGTTCAATGCCAATGGAGTTGAGTGGGAAGAATATCAATACCCCAAGACGAAGTTTGTTCCTCAACAAGAGAAGTATGATCCTACTTCCTTCAAGGGAACACAAGCTCAAGATTATCTTCCACCACAAGACCACAAAAACAAAGGCAAGGACAAGCTTCAAGAAGAGATTGATGCATTTGAAGAAGCACCGAAAGCCTCGTTCAAGTGGGTCCCCAAGACTACATCAAGTTTACTTCATCAAGTACAACTACAACTCCAAGGATTCCCATCAAGATGATGTGGATCCCGAAGAAGAAGAACTAGAGAGTTCTTGAGGGTGACTCCGCCAACATTCTTCACTCATATCATTATGGCAAGAACAAGTGCAATCAACTTCCACATCTTGCACTAGTTCAAGGAGTCACAAACCCTCATGTTGGTAAGGCAAGGGACAAGGTAACCTAATGATTTCATGGACATCATTTTGTGTGTGCATCACTCTATGTCTATGGATATTCTTGTTTGTTCCTTGTGGGACTAACCCATGTAGGTAAGTTGAAAGTGCAAATCACTCCAAAGGATTGCTCCAGATGATCTACATCAACATTGAGCATCCACATCTTCAACACCTACATGAAGTAATCATCGACAAAACCCAAGGTTAGTTCATCCCTCTAAGGGGGGATCTCACATCTAGGGGGAGCTTAACTCTAAGAATTGAGTCAAAGCAACTCTAATGGTGTGAACACATCAATGCAGTATGTAAAAGTGGTAACCCCACTTGAGCTTAAACAATGAGTATGAACTATGATCAAATGTTCTCATTTGACTCCTAAGTCAATATACTGATATACAGATGACCTAGTCATCGCCAATTGTTTGATAGATGCTAGAATTGGTTGTGCATGCTTTGCCACATATTTCATTTGCCATCTTATTGTGTGAGCATGTTGGTGCATATTTTACTCATTCAAGGACATCCACTTGTTGTTTTGATTGCTTGGTTTATTTTCTTTTTGCCAAGTGGATGGACAAGAATGACTAAGAACCTTATTTAGCTATCTATGTTTTTCTCGTCTCAAACTCTGTTCATGCTACATCACAAAATTTGATCAAGTCAGATTCGAACCACTCTGTGTGAGAAGCACTCGGAGTCCCCGATTCGTCATAGACTTAAACTTCCAAAACCTCTTTGTGACTCTCGGTCTGACCGATTCCTCCATTTCGGTCCTACCGAGATCATTAAGTTGATCTGAGTTTTCAATCTCCGTGTAACCGATTTGAACTTTTCGGTCACACCGATTTGCTGTAACTGTACACAGTTATGCATCTCGGTGCCACCGAGTTGTTCCACTCGGTCACACCGACAAGGTCGGGCTATATATAGTCACGGGAAATTTTTTGGAAATTTCTCTGAAACCCTTCGCCCACGCAATAGCTCGCTCTGCCATCGAAGGTCTCTGGATCATCTCCTCGTCGCCAATAGCCTCCTGTCGCTGGTCTCCGCCGCCGCCAACGGATTTCGCCCCTGCCGTTGCCGCTGTAGCAAGTCCACCGCCAAGTTAGGGTATGGACTCGATCTTTGTGCTATCCACGTCTGATTCCTAGCACATTGTATTCTTATTGAATCTTGCCACGATTGAGATACTTCTATCCAGCCAAAGTAGTCCGTAGATTAGATGAGATTCAAATTTTTAGGGTTAGGTTTCCGTCGAAACCATCTCGAACCCACTGAGTTGAAAAACTCGGTCTCACCGATTTGGCTTATGCCATTGCACTAGTGACTCTTGGTCTGACCGAGAATTACTAATCGGTGCGATCGATTTGAGGATTCTGTGAAACCCTAGCAGTCTCGGTGCCACCAAACTATGATTCGGTCCAACGGAGATCATCAGTTTAGGTTCCAAAACTGCTTCGGTATCACCGAGTTTGAAAATCGGTTGATCCGAAATGCTTTCTGTGGAAAACTAAAACTGGACTTTTGAATCATTCTTTTGCAAAAATCTCTGCATTTTGTGATGCTCATCCATTCTATCTCATCTATAACTCTTCACAGGGTCAGCAGTCAGCTTTTTGCAGCATGTCAGACCAGAGTGATAGCCAGAACAGGTCAGAAGAGCAGATGGACTTGAGTGAGGGCACTAGTCCCTCAACTACAGATGAAGGGAGCAGAAGCACTCCTAGCAATTTGCCTAAGGCTGCTACTAGGCAAAGGAGGAAGAGAACTTCAGACTCAGAGGATGAAGACTATAAAGCAGAAGAGGATGAGGCTACTTCCAAGAAAGTAGTGCTCAAGAAGGAATATGGCTCTGCACATAGCACCAAGCCAGGCCTGAAGAAGAAAGTTCCTGCCAAGAGGACACCTATGCCCAAGGCCAGAAGGTCCACTCAAGTGCCAGAACAGTCTGATCCCAAAGAGGCACCTGCAAAGAAAGTCACTTCTTCCAAATCTCAGAAAGTCCCCACTGGAGAGACTATGAAGTTCACCATATAATCAGATGATGAAGGTGCTCAGGACAAGAAAAATAAGAGAGCAAGAACCACAACTGCCTAGGTTCTTGGAAAGCCCTCCATGAGGAGAGATGCTGAAGAGGAAGAGGTTGCTGCACTAGCACCTAAGGCACCCAAGCTTATGGGTGATGCAATCAGATCAGGGGCTGCAACATCCAAGCCCAAGGAAGCACCCAAAGCTGCCTCCAAGGCCAAGCAAGTTCCAAAGAGGAAAACTAGGAGTATTCCAGCTGCTGAGAAGAACAAGGCCCCAGTGCCAAATGTTGCTGAAGAAGAAGATGAAGAAGGACAGGTCCTAAGAAAGCTCAAGCCCAAGATACCAGACCACAATGATGCCCATTCTGTGGCCGAGGACATGAGGATCAGAAAGGATTCAGGGCTGAGGCTGTGGAGGATGGAAGATCCATATGCTTCAAGGAGAAGAACTACTGTTGACTACAGGTTCCATACAAAGGAACAACAGGACTTTTATGAGACAATTCTGTTGGATAAGAAGCCCATAGTTTGTGACATGAGGTGGGTCGACTTGACCTACATCAAGGACAATGAAGAGCACTATGCTGGAGTGCAAGAAAGCTTTGTTACTTGTGGAGTTGCTGATTTTGTTGGACAAAAGTTCACCCACTAGAATGATGAACTTATCATGCAATTCTACTCCACATCACATTTTTACCTAGATGGAAGAATTGTTTGGATGTCTGAAGGTACAAGGTACCAGTCCACTGTTGACGAATGGGCTAGTCTGATAAATGCCCCAAAGGAAAATGAGGATGAACTGGATATCTATGCAAAGAATAAGATGGATCACAATTCCATGGCTCACATGTACAAGGAAATCCCAGACAAGGCAGTAGAGACTCACAAGTTTGGATCAGTTCACTTTCTGCTGTCAGGGTACCGATGCACACTTTGCTGCCCAAGTCTAGTGACCATAACATGATCAAAGGGCATGCCATCAACATGTTGCATGTGTTTGATGTGCCACAGAAGTTCAAAGTCATGAGCCTGATGATTGAAACCATTAAGAGGACTGCAGCAGATCAGAAGAGGAGCTGTGGATATGCCCCTCAGATTCAGGAATTGATCAACTCAAAGATGGGCACAGGAAAATATCAGTTGGATAAGGAACATTTTCCACTTTATCCAGACTTTGAGGACAATGAGGTTGTCATGAATGAGAATGATCCAACATCAGTTCAAGCTCAAGAGAAGAAGGAGAAGGCTGCCAAGATGCCAACTCAAGAGGAGGCATCTGAATATTTCTTGAAGACCAAACAGGAGTAGCTTGGTTACTTGATAGCATCTACACTGAGGATTGAGAAGGGATTGGCCACCCTCACTCAGAATCAGGAGAGCCTTGAGAGAATCATGGAACTCAAATTCCATGACCTTGATGTCAAAGTAACTGAGATACAGTCAGTTGTAGAGCAACTGCAGGAGGACATGCAGGAGAAGCAGGGCAAGACTACAACTAATGTGTTTGCCAAAGTGCCCAGAGCCCAGAGGTCAGTTGCAGTGCCAGTGACAGACACTAGAGCAACAACATCTGCACCAGCTACTGTCCCTTCAGCTCCAGTGCAACTAGCTCCAACATCCACTCCAGCACCCTCTACTTCAACTGAAGCCTTCGTACAAGGAGTTATCAGGACACCACCACCAGAAGATCAAGCCTGAGAGTCGATCTAGCACTATGCATTTTCTAACTTGTTGCCAAAGGGGGAGAAAAATGTATAGATCATAGGCTTCGAGAGAGAGAGAGTGTTGCTTTTGTTCTCTCTTGCTTTATTTGGGGTTTTCAACTTTGTTTGCTTTTGGTTGAGATACTATGCTTGTGAGACATTAATGATCATGTGGTTGATCATAAGCTACACTTATGCATGTTTGATGATATTATCTTATCTATCTTATGTGATCATTCACTTTTCTTGGTGATGAGTGCATGTATTCAATGTTTATTATTTTGAGCGCTCCACTAAGATGTATGTGACATGGAAGAGTAACTCATGAGCCTAATTCATTGTGCATTTGCAGTCCAAAGCAAATCTTAACCCATGCACAAATTTAGGGGAAGCTCTTGCTTATCACATACTTCTCAAAGCGATGATGTTATTCAATCTTATTATCATTTGTCGAAGCTTTGATCTATATGTTGTCATCAATTACCAAAAAGGGGGAGATTGAAAGTGCAACTATCCCTAGGTGGTTTTGGTAATTCATAACAACATATAGCTCATTGAGCTAATGCTATTCCAAGACTATTATTTCAGGAAAGCTCAATGAATGGCATGGCATGGATGATGAAAGTGGATTCCTCAAAATACTAAGGACAAAGGATTGGCTCAAGCTCAAAAGCTCAAGACTCTTCATTTTATATTTTAGTGATCCAAGATCACATTGATTCTATAGGAAAAGCCAATACTATCAAGGAGGGATGAGGTGTTGCTTAATGAGCCTCTTGCTTCATGTGCTTAGTGGTATGCTCCAAAACCCTCAGCTACTTTCCCACATCCACAAATGACCTAAACCCAAAGCCAAAATCGGTCACACCGAATCTTCCTATCCGGCTCCATCGATTCCAAAAGTCATAGCCACTGCCACAAACCCTAAGAAAATCGGTCCTACTGATAGGGATCTCGGTCTCACCGAGATGGGATTGCAATCTCTCTGTTTCCCTTCATAACGTTTCGGTCTAACCGAAGTGAGCGATCAGTCCCACCGAGATTGCAATGTAAACTCTCTATTTCCTTTTTGTAACATTTTGGTCTCACCGAAAAGAGCAAATCGGTCCCACCGTGTTTACCTGACCAACTCTCTTGAAAGCTTATTACCAAATCGGTCTCACCGAGTTTGTGTAATCGGTCTTACCGAGATTACGTTATGCCCTAACCCTAGCCGAATCGGTCTCACCGAGATGCGTGTCAGGCCCACCGAAAATCACTAACGGTCACTAGGTTTACTAAATCCGTCCGACCGAGTCTGTTGAATCGGTCCCACCGAGTTTGGTAAATTGTGTGTAACGGTTAGATTTTGTGTGGAGGCTATATATACCCCTCCACCTCCTCTTCATTCGTGGAGAGAGCCATCAGAACGAACGTACACTTCCAACTTACCATTTCTAAGAGAGAACCACCTACTCATGTGTTGAGGCCAAGATATTCCATTCCTACCATATGAATCTTGATCTCTAGCCTTCCCCAAGTTGCTTTCCACTCAAATCTTCTTTCCACCAGATCCAAAACCTATGAGAGAGAGTTGAGTGTTGGGGAGACTATCATTTGAAGCACAAGAGCAAGGAGTTCATCATCAATGCACCATTTGTTACCTCTTGGAGAGTCGTGTCTCCTAGATTGGCTAGGTGTCACTTGGGAGCCTCCGACAAGGTTGTGGAGTTGAACCAAGGAGTTTGTAAGGGCAAGGAGATCGCCTACTTCGTGAAGATCTACCGCTAGTGAGGCAAGTCCTTCGTGGGAGACGACCATGGTGTGATAGACAAGGTTGCTTCTTCGTGGACCCTTCATGGGTGGAGCCCTCCGTGGACTCGCGCAACCATTACCATTCGTGGGTTGAAGTCTCCATCAACGTGGATGTACGATAGCACCACCTATCGGAACCACGCCAAAAACATCTGTGTCTCCAATTGCGTTTGTATCCTCCAAAACCTTCCCTTTACTTTCTTGCAAGTTGCATGCTTTACTTTCCGCTGCCTATATACTCTTTGCATGCTTGCTTGAATAGTGTGATGATTGCTTGACTTGTCCTAAAGTAGCTAAAATCTGCCAAACTCTAAAATTGGGAAAAGGTTAAGTTTTTATTGGTCAAGTAGTCTAATCACCCCCCTATAGACATACTTCAAGGTCCTACATAAACTAAAAATAAAAGACTAATATCATACAAGACGCTGCAAGCAAAACACATATCATGTGGCGAATAAAAATATAGCTCGAAGTAAAGTTACCGATAAACGAAGACGAAAGAGGGGATGCCTTCCATGGCATCCCCAAGCTTAGGCTTTTGGATATTTTTGAATATCTTGTGGTGCCATGGGCATCCCCAAGCTTAGGCTCTTGCCACTCCTTATTCCATAATCCGTCAAATCTTTACCCAAAACTTGAAAACTTCACAACACAAAACTCAACACGAAATCTCATAAGCTCCGTTAGTGCAAGAAAGCAAAACCACCACATAAGGTACTGTAATGAACTCATTCTTTATTTATATTGGTGTTAAACCTAATGTATTCCAAGTTCTCTATGGTTCATACCCTTACATACTAGCCATAGATGCATCAAAATAAGCAAACAACACACGAAAATAGAATCTGTCCAAAAAACAGAACAATCTGTAGTAATCTGTAACTCTCGAATACATATGGAACTCCTAAAATCCTACCAAAATAGGAAGTCCTGGGAAATTTGTCTATTGATCTACAGCAAAAAGAATCAACAACACGTTTCTGTGAATTACTAAAATTATTTTCGTGTGTGCAAAGTTTTTGTTTTTTAGAAGAATCAAATTAACTATCACCATAGGTTATCCTATAGGTTCTACTTGGCACAAACACTAATTAAAACATAAAAACACATCTAAATAGAAGGTAGATGCAAAATTTATTACTAAACAGAAAAAACAAAAAAAACACAAATAAAATTGGGTTGCCTCCCAACTAGCGCTATCGTTTAACGCCCCTAGCTAGGCATAAAAGCCATGATAGATCTAAGTAGTGCCATCTTTGGAACTCAATTCATAAGTAGCTCGAATGATAGATTCATAAGGTAATTTGACTTTCTTTCTTGGAAAGTGTTCCATGTCTTTCCTTAATGGAAATTGGAATCTAATATTCCTTTCCTTCATATCAATAATCGCACCAATCGTTCTAAGGAAAGGTCTACCAAGAATAATAGGACAAGAAAGATTGCAATCTATATCAAGAATGATAAAATCTACTGGCACCAAATTCCTATTTGCAACAATGAGAATATCATTGATCCTTCCCATTGGCTTTTTAATGGTGGAATCCGCAAGGTGCAAATTTCAAGAGCAATCATCAAGATCATGGAAACCTAGAATATCACATAAAGTTTTTGGAATCGTGGAAACACTAGCACCCAAGTCACACAAAGCATAACACTCATGATCTTTAATTTTAATCTTTATAGTAGGTTCCCACTCATCTTTAAGTTTTTTAGGTATAGAAACTTCCAAATTAAGTTTTTCATCAAAAGATTGCATCAAGGCATCAACAATATGTTTGGTAAAAGCTTTATTTTGACTATAAGCATGAGTATAATTCACAACGGATTGCAATAAGGAAATACAATCTTCTAAAGAACAATTATCATAATTAAATTCCTTGAAATCCAAGATAGTGGGTTCAATGCTATTTAAAGTCTTGACCTCTCCAATCCCACTTTTACCTAATTTAGCATCAAGATCTAAAAACTCTGAATCATTGGGATGCCTTTTAACTAAAGTTGACTCATCTCCAGTCCCATCACTATTAAGATTCATATTGCAAAACAAAGATTTCATAGGGTACACATCAATAACTTTTAGATCTTCATCATTATTTTTCATGGAAACTAAAAGAACACGCCTTTACAAAGCAATCTTTCTTAGCACGCAATCTAGCGGTTCTTTCTTTGCACTCATCAATGGAAATTCTCATAGCTTTAAGAGACTCATTGATATCATGCTTAGGAGGAGTAGATCTAAGTTTCAAAGAATCAACATCAAGCGAAAGTCTATCAATGTTCCTTGTGAAATCATCAACTTTAAGCAATTTTTCTTCAAGCATGCATTAAAATTCTTTTGAGAGATCATAAATTCTTTCACGCTATTGTCAAAATCAGAGGGTATCTTATTAAAATTACCATAAGAATTATTGTAGGAATTTCCATAATTATTAGAGGAATTACTTGGGAACGGTCTAGGATTAAAGTTTCCTCTATAAGCATTGTTACCAAAATTATTCCTACCAACAAAATTCACGTCCATAGATTCATTATTATTCTCAATCAAAGTAGACAAAGGCATATCATTGGGATCAATAGAAGCACTCTTAGTAGCAAAAAAATTCATAAGTTCATCCATCTTTCCACTCAAAACATTAATTTCTTCTATAGCATGCACTTTTTTACTAGTAGATCTTTCGGTGTGCCATTGAGAATAATTAGCCATAATATTATCAAAGAGTTTTGTAGCTTCTCCTAAGGTGATTTCCATAAATGTGCCTCCCACGGCCGAATCTAAAAGATTTCTAGAAGCAAAATTCAATCCAGCATAAATTTTTTGTATGATCATCCATAAATTCAAAGCATGAGTAGGGCAATTGCGAATCATCAATTTCATTCTTTCCCAAGATTGGGCAACATGCTCACGATCAAGTTGTTTAAAATTCATAATATCGTTCCTAAGGGAGATGATCTTAGCGGGAGGAAAATACTTAGAGATAAAAGCATCTTTGCACTTATTCCATGAATCAATACTATTCTTAGGCAAAGACAAAAACCAAACTTTAGCACGATCTCTAAGTGAAAACGGAAATAACTTCAATTTAACAATATCATTATCCGTATCTTCGTTCTTTTGAATTTCACACAAATCAACAAAGTTGTTTAGATGGGTAGCGACATCTTCACTAGGAAGGTCGGAGAATTGATCTTTCATAACAAGATTCAGCAAAGCAACATTGATTTCACAAGACTCAACATCATTAAGAGGAGCAATCGGAGTACTAAGGAAATCATTATTATCGGTATTGGAAAAATCACACAATTTGGTATTATCTTGCGCCATCGCGACAAGTAATCCAACACACAAGCAAACAAAAAGGCAAGCGAAAGAGACAGGAGATTGGGAAAGAGAGGGAGAATAAAATGGCAAGGGTGAAGTGGGGGAGAGGAAAACGAGAGGCAAATGGCAAATAATGTAAATGCGAGGGAGATGAGTTTGTGATGGGTACTTGGTATGCCTTGACCTGAGCAAAGACCTCCCCGGCAACGGCGCCAGAAATCCGTCTTGCTACGTCTTGAGCTTGCGTTGGTTTTCCTTGAAGAGGAAAGGGTGATGCAGCAATAGTAGCGTAAGTATTTCCCTCAGTTTTTGAGAACCAAGGTATCAATCCAGTAGGAGGCTCCTCAAAAGTCCCATGCACCTACACAAACAAACAAGAACTCGCAACCCACGCAATAATGGGGTTGTCAATCCCTTCACAGCCACTTGCGAAAGTGAGATCTGATAGAGATAGTATGATAAGATAAATATATTTTTGGTATTTTATAATATAGATTGGAGAAGCAAAGATGCAAATAAAAGTAGATTGAAAGCTTATATGATAAAAGATGGACCCGGGGGCCATAGGTTTCACTACTGGCTTCTCTCAAGATAGCATAAGTATTACGGTGGGTGAACAAATTACTGTCGAGCAATTGATAGAAAAGCGAATAATTATGAGATTATCTAGGCATGATCATGTATATAGGCATCACGTCCGTGACAAGTAGACCGACTCCTGCCTGCATCTACTACTATTACTCCACCCATCGACCGCTATCCAGCATGCATCTAGAGTATTAAGTTCATAAAGAACAGAGTAACACATTAAGAAAGATGACATGATGTAGAGGGATAAACTCATGCAATATGATATAAACCCCATCTTTTTATCCTCTATGGAAACAATACAATACGTGCCTTGCTGCCCCTGCTGTCACTGGGAAAGGACACCACAAGATTGAATCCAAAGCTAAGCACTTCTCCCATTGCAAGAAAGATCAATCTAGAGGCCAAACCAAACTGATAATTCGAAGAGACTTGCAAAGATAACTTAATCACACATAAAAGAATTCAGAGGAGATTCAAATATTTCTCATAGATAAACTTGATCATAAACCCACAATTCATGGAATCTCGACAAACACACCGCAAAAAGAGTTACATCGAATAGATCTCCAAGAAGATCGAGGAGAACTTTGTATTGAGATTGAAAGAGAGATAAGAAGCCATCTAGCTAATAACTATGGACCCGAAGGTCTATGGTAAACTACTCACAACTCATCGGAGAGGCCTTGGAGATGATGTAGAGGCCCTCCATGATTGATTCCCCCTCCGGCGGAGCACCGACGAAGGCTCCAAGATGGGATCTCGCGGATACAGAAGGTTACGATGGTGGAAATAGTTTTTCGTGCTCACTTCTGATGTTTTTGGCGTACATGGGTATATATAGGAGGAAGAAGTAGGTCGGTGGACGCCCGAAGGGCCCACGAGATAGGGGGCGTGCCCTCCACCCTCGTGGCCGCATCGTTTATTTCTTGACTTCCACTCCAAGTCCTCTGGATCATGTGCGTTCCAAAAATCACGATCCCGAAGGTTTCATTCCGTTTGGACTCCGTTTGATATTCATTTTCTTCGAAACACTGAAATAGGCAAAAAATAGCAATACGGGTTGGGCCTCCGGTTAGTAGGTTAGTCCCAAAAATGATATAAAAGTGTAAAGTAAAGCCCATAAACATCCAAAACGGGTAATATAATAGCATGGAACAATCAAAAATTATAGATACATTGGAGACATATTAATGTTTTGCATAACCCATCAGTAAACTTGCCTACAAAGGAGGACTTGACAGTTCCTGACCCGGAGGAACAGTTGGTGGCAGCTCTCCATGTTATCCCTGATTGGACTGATCCATATTTGGCTTATATGACCCGGGATGAGTTACCTGAGGATGAAACCTTGGCCAGGCAAATAACCCGGCGGTCTAATTCGATGACTATTGTCAATGGTGAGCTCCACAGATGCAGTGTTACAGGAGTGTTCCAACGATGCATTTCTCCTGAGGAGGGTCGTGAAATTCTAAGGGAGATTCATGAAGGAGATTGCGGTCATCACGCTGGCTCTAAATCTCTCATTGATAAAGCTTTTCGTCATGGGTTTTAATTGTTGATGGCCCATGCTGATGCAGAAGATCTTGTCAGTAAGTGTGATGGTTATCAAAAAAATTCAAGACGAGCTCACATGCCGGCTCAAAAATTGAGGATGATTCCAATTACTTGGCCGTTTGGTGTCCGAGGCCTGGATATGGTTGGACCTTTTAAAAGATCCAAGGATAAAAAGACTCATCTCCTGGTTGTTGTTGACAAGTTTACAAAATGGGTTGAAGCTGAGCCAGTCAGCAAATGTGATAAAGCCACAACGGTTCAATTCATCAAAAAAGTGATCTTTCATTTTGGATATCCTCATAGTATCATTACTAATAATGGTACTAATCTGTCTAAGGGGGCAATGAAAGAATTCTGTTAACAAGAGCATATCCGGCTTGATGTGTCATCAGTGGCTCACCCCCAGTCTAATGGTCAAGGTGAACGAGCTAATCAACAAATCTTGAGAGGTATCAAGCCCCGGCTTATGGTCCCTTTGCAGAGGACACCGGGTTGGTGGGTGGAAGAGTTGCCCTTGGTGCTTTGGAGTATCAATACCACCCCCAATAGATCTATGGGTTACACGCCTTTCTTCATGGTTTGCGGAGCATAGGCGGTTCTCCCTAGTGACATACACCACGACTCGCCTCGTGTGGTGGCTTATGTTGAAGCTAATAATGAGAAAGCACGTCAGGATGCTATTGACCTGTTGGATGAAGAGCGTGACCTTGCGCCGGCTCGTTCGGTGATTTACCAGCAAGATCTGCGTCGTTATCACAGTTGCTGGGTTAAGACCAGGACCTTTCAAGAAGGAGATTTGGTGCTCCGGCTCATCCAGTATCAAACTGACATGCACAACTTATCCCCACCTTGGGAAGGGCCTTTCGTTGTCAGCAAAAATCTGAACAATGGGTCATACTACCTTATCGATGTTCGAGACCACAAGGATTCACGTACATCGGAGGAGGAGACCCACCAGTCGTGGAATATTGCTCTTCTTCAGCCTTATTACACCTGAGCCACCGGCTCTTGTGATGTACATACTTTTGTCATTGTATATATTATGATTAGTATAATAAAGCCGGCATCCATGATGATTCAGGGCCTTTGTCGCTTCATTTCTGAGAATCTGAGTCTTTATTTACTTCATAAGGTCACTTGGGGGCTTCCTGCTCATTGAGCATAGCTGTGACCCTTTTGATCCGGCTTGTACGCCTTGATTACAAATACTTGGGGGCTTCCTGCTCACTGAGCATAGCTATGACTACCCTTCTGATCCGGCTTGTAGGCCTGGATCACAATATTACTTGGGGGCTTTTTGTTAAATGAACAAAAGCTTTGTTGTCCCTCATAGTAGGCTTGGACGCCAGGTGTATTCACCAAAAATCCAGGTTATCCTGCCTTTGTATGCCTGCCACTCCGACCAGGTAATCCTGGAATGACACGCCGTACTCTTGACAGTTAATCTTTTAAAGACCCTGAACTTGTCAAAGTTAAAACATCGATTTGGTCATGTGAGGCCCGACTTACATGTTTGAATTAAGGAGTAACTCAGTGGCTGTGCAGCCCTTGAATAACACTTGATGTTGAGGCTTGGCAACCTTTCAATGCCTTGATGTTTTGTTTTCTTTTGACTTTAAATGTTTTTGGTGATTTATGTTTGTGCCATGTTGATATATGGTTGAAATTTGATTCAGTCTATGATGCTTGGATTTTTATTTGATAATTTCTGGTGTTTTGTTAACCCGGCCTAGCTTTGGACATTAAGTCGCCAGCGTATGATGAGCATATCTATGGAGTCCTGTACTCTTAAATTTTGGGGGATGTTACCCTTTGCCGTCTAAGGCGTTGTAAGTCGGCAACGTGAATAAATTACAGAGTGTTGCGCTCTATATTGGGATTGTTGCCCTTATTGTATGTGGCATGGTAAGCCGGCAATACACATAAGTATCACAGGCATGATATTTATTTTGTTATCATTATATGAGGTTTTGATAAATCGACCCTGGTTATAGATGTTACAGTCACCGGTGGCTTCTTATATGGGGCTTTTTGACATCCAGCGCCGGTTCATCCTCCTCCTCTTGACCCATTGGCTGGAATTCAGATGTTTCCCAGTTGATCCCAGTCAAATCTCTGAATACAGATTCATCACTAATAAGTGTTGACAGGTCAATGTCAGGAGCAAAAGTGTGCTTACGGATTGGGGGAGTAAGGTCCTGTGAATCATGGATTTGCGCCTTGACCTTCTTATTGTCGGCATCATAAACCGGCTGATAATGTGACAGATTGGTATCTTCCACTAGCTTACTAGCTAGAGGACGCATTTCCCTTGCTATTGAAGCAAAGTCCTCTGCGCTGAAGGGAGACCCATCCTCTTTCATGCTGGGGCAGCCATTAGCCCAGTTTGCTGACTCAAGATCCGCTTGGCAGGCTTTAGCCCGGGTTAGCGTGGTGAGAGCATTGGCTTTGGCAGCTGATTACTTAAGTTCCTCAATCCGCAGGGGCAGAACAAATAGCTTCTCTAAAGTGTCCTTTCTAAGGGTTTGCGGTTGTTTCTTATGAGCAGCTGTGCAAATAGCTCGTTGCACGCCAGTGTATAATTGCTCTACAAGGGTGTAGGCGGCTTTCAATTTTTTGCGCATATCTGAGCCAAGGTGGGTAATTCTGGAGCCTGTGCCATCAAGAAAATCTATAAGCCGGATGCATAGTGATTACAATGCATTGGAAGCAAATAATTGAGATGACGTTACTTACCAAAGATGGCAGTAGTCATGACATTTACTTGATGTTTTAAGCCGGGGAGCTCTTCAGCCACCGGCTCAAGAGCCGCTTCGGCATCCTCTACTCTTTTCAAAGAGATGATTTCTCTATCTCCCAGCCGGCTTGATCGGCCTTGAAGTCTTTCTTCAGCTTTTCTATCTCTGCCAAGGTGGTGGCCAGTTCTGTTTTAGCCTTGGGGGTTTTAGATTGCTGAGACTTGATGTTTTCTTGAAGATTGGCGACTTGGGAGTCTTTGACAATGAGTTCATCCTGCATGATATAAACAATAACTGGGTTAAAGTCGTCTTATTTAAAAGTTCCAAGCACAATACAAGTATTTTACTTGGCACTTGGGGGCTAATGCACCTTGCTCTTTTTCAAAACAAGTTTATGATGACCTGATTGCTATATGATGACTATAGCCAGTTCATGGGGGCTATATGCTTGAATTTTCTGGACACATATGGTAATGAGACCCGGTTTATCTTGACAGATTAAGCCGGCCCTTGAGGACTACATATGTGAAATTAAATCATTATTATTTAAAGTCCCAGCTCATCTTGACAGATTAAGCCAACCCTTGAGGGCTACACATGCAAAGTTGAAGTATTACTATTGGAAGTCCCGGTTTACCTTGAGAGTATAAACCGACCCATGGGGGCTACTAGAATTGATCTATAAAGCTATTGAAGTTTACAGCACATTCTATTCTATCATGCCCAATAAACTTGGCGGCTAATGGAAGTGTATTCATATGAAGAGAGTTGTAGTGTTTACCTCAAAGCGCTCCTTCATCAAGTTTACTAAGCCGGCTTCAAAGTCACAGCTTGTGTACAGGCGGTTCAAGTACCTAGAGTGAATCTCTTGGGCACTGAAGTGGGCATAGCTTTCCAGATTGGCTGACCACTTGCCTTTGTCAGCAACGAAAATTTCTTCCTTAGTGTTGTGCTTTGATATGACAGTGGGGTTGCCTGGCTCTGTATAACCATGCCCGGTAATGACAATGTCATCAGCCTTTTCTTCAATGGGCTCGATGGGGCTCGACGGCTTAATGGGGCTTGGCGGATTGGTGGTGGCTGGATCAACATCCATCTGGTCCATGTCAATATTATGATCAACCAGTGACGGGTGATCAACTATGGCTTCAGGGGCTTGATAGGAGGTCTTTGCTGACTGCTGCTCCAGCTTAGAAGGGTTCTCAGGAGTTTTGTCACCTTCCTCTTATTGCTGGGCTTTGCCATAGCCCTATGAATGAAACACAAGATAAGGTTACTACAACAATTGAGTATATAATTGAAAGCAAAGACTTGACAGTCTTACCCAGGCACCGGTTTGAAGGCCGGGACATGAGTTTCCGTTGAGTCGCTAGAGGAAGAATGAGACATTCCCTGATAATTTGAATTGGAAGGATTAAGAGGTTGTCAAAAAAGACCAGCCCTGGGATAAGTTAAGTCGGAGTTTGTTGAGACCTCTGGACGACGCTTGCAAGGAGCTGGGGTGTTCGGTAAGTCGGAGGAAAGGATCCCGCTTCCGCTGTTCCGGGTTGCGCGGCGAGCTTCATGTTGCTGCTTCTTCAAAATAAAGTTGGGATCCAAATAAGCCAAAGGATGAGAAAACCTTACTTTCCGGCTTGCTTGGCGAGTTTTCTGTTTTGGCACAGATTCTGAGCCGCAGGAAAGAACAATTACCTCTTTGTCACCCGCACGGCTGGCTTCGGCTTCCTCCTGATAACCATCAATGTCAATGAGATGTACAAAAAATGAGCCAAGAGAGTCAAGTTCTACCTCCGACTCATCATCATCACCATCATCATCCAAGTTTAACTCAGAGGGATTGGTCTTCTTCTTCTTAGCAGACATTTTGGTGGCCTTGGTCTTGGTACGGGTCGGCTTGGCCGGCTTATCTTGCGTCTTCTTCTTCCAAAATGGAGAATCAACCTGTTGAGGTCAGATGATCATAAGTGGAAAGTATTAATGAAAACATGATTTAAATTGAAAGGAGGGTGTGTAACACTTACACCTGGTGGCTTGTTGAAGGTGCAGTAAGGACTGAGTCTGGTTTTACTGCACTCTACCCAGGGTTCATTCAATAAAGCTTTGGTGGCTTCAGTGATCTCTACATCAGATAGTTGAATTTCGCAGTGGTGTACTCGCACATTAAGTTAGGGCGACGGCCTAAGGGCAAGATCCTCCAGGAGACCTAGCACCGAACAAGGTCGATGTCGGTTAAGCTGTTAGCCATAAAGGCTCCGAGCTTTGAAAAAGTGGGCGCATATTTGGCCCGGTCCTTCATGATGATCCACGAGGGGACTGGATGTGTGTTGCTAAGCTTGTGGTCACGGTAACCCAGTAGAGGATTCTCGTCTGCTGGAGATGTGTTTTGGCAATAGAACCAAGTTTGGTTCCAGTCCTTGGGATGGCTGGGCGGCTTGGCATAAGGAAAACTGGCTTCTTTTCTCTTGTGAATTGAAACCCCGCCGAGTTCCAAACTGGGCTCTTCAGTAAACTCTGTCTGACGGTTTAAGTAATAAAACTCTCTAAATAGTTAAACAGTGGGCTCTTCTTGAAGGTAAGCTTCACAGAAGACTTGGAAGTTGCAAATATTGGAGACATAATTAGGCCCAATGTCTTGAGGGTGAAGTTGGAAAAAGTGCAGCACATCCCGGAAGAACTTCGAGCCGGGCAGGGTAAATCCCCGGATCATGTGGTTAGTGAAAACAATTACTTCTTCTTCCTTGGGCTCAAGAAGATTTTCAAGGCCTGGGACCGTCCAATGAATGTCCTCTTTCTTGGCTAAGGTGCCAATGGCAATGAAATTGTTCAGATCTTCCTCGGTGACACGGGATGATACCTAGTTGCATGCAGTAAATGTCTTAGTCATTGTTGATGATCTGAAAAGAAACTTTTTGCCGGTTTAAGGTTATGCTATTAAGCCGACTGTTGGTTCAATGGTAAGAACGATAAAACATGCAAGTGTGTTAAGCCGGAGGATAGCATTGGAGTTATGAAGGCAAACTATTGGAGTCTTAAGAGGGGACTATTGGTACCTGGTGGGTTACGGTTTATGAGTTAAGCCGCCCACACAGTTATCGATTTTCAGATCTACGAGTGGAAAAATTGCTAAGTGTTGGATAAACAACTTTCGTAGATTGATGCTATGGTTTTGGATCTACGACAGTTCAAATAATGAGGAAATTCTAAACTTAAGTTGCGGCAGCAGAGCAGTTCATGTGTTCAGATGGGATATCTCACGGAGATGAGGCGTGTTAATATCAAAAATGAGTTCTAAGGTGAACATCGCGTAAGATGTGCATCAAACTTACATGAAACATGGAAGACTAGATAAGAGTAGCGATGAACTCCGACGAACTCGCACAAACCCTAATGGGATCTACGGTGAGGGAAGAAGAAAACGTACCAGGGCTGTTGAACAGCGGAGGCGCGCAGACAAACTCTAGTCCGTTCAGGGTGATGCAGCGGCCGCGGTTGAGGCAGTGGTGAAGGTCGACGACGGTGGAGCCCGAGCATTTGGAGGTGCTGTGAGGAAGAGGATGAAGACGAGGAGGCAAGGGGAGAAAGTGAAAGGGACCCCTGGCCCTATTTATAAGGCAGAAGGATAAGTGGTATGCACGGGAATCGAGGAGGCTGAAAAATGGATATGTGACAGCACAGTCGACTCAATTTTTGGAGATTCATTAAAAGTGAAGGCATATTACGATTTAGGCCTTGTGTGATATTAATGTGAGGTGACGTCACGACAGGTTAGCACAATTCTAGGAGATGACATCATGGCGGGTTACAAGATCCCGCAACGACAGATGAGGA
The DNA here is from genome assembly GCF_002162155.2 of Triticum dicoccoides. Lineage (NCBI taxonomy): Eukaryota > Viridiplantae > Streptophyta > Magnoliopsida > Poales > Poaceae > Triticum > Triticum dicoccoides. The sequence continues at coordinate 236,696,040 of NC_041381.1, read as the reverse complement.
AGGATTTTTTCTAAGTGTTGAAGATTGATTGAACAAGTTCACATCAACCTGGGGCCTAATGTTGGGGATATAACTATTGGGTATGACCCACCCAAGAGGGGCCGGGTCATACCACTGGCGGTTCATAACAAGAAGGCCCATGAAGATGTTGAAGATGGCGGTTCATGAAGCAAGCTTACTGAAGACCCAAGACCCAGAGGAGACTTGCAGCCCATGGGTGTAAACCACCATGTTAACTTGTATGTTAAGGAAAGTGTAGTTCTGTCACCGAGCCGGACACGTTGTGTATGAGCCGGCCAGGACTCTGTAAGCTGCCGGGCATCAGCCTGTGTATATAAAGGGGTGACCCGGCGGCGGTTTAGGGCAAGAAACAAGAAGTCGAGAACTAGGGCAAGCGTATTCGCCCCCTGGTAATCGAAACCCAAGCAATACAACCTAAAGCAGGAGTAGGCCTTTACCTCGTTGTGAGAGGCCGAACCTGGGTAAAAACCTCTGTGTCCCTTGTCCCGTTTTAACCCTTTCAAGCTAACCTTGTAGCGATGGCTCCACACCTAAGTCCTCATGCTAGGGCATCTGCCGTGACAATTCCACGACAGATGGCATGCATTCATATATAGACATCAGTTGGAAAAGCATTAAAACCATAACAGTACGGAACCTAATACGGGATACATATTGTGTCTTAGTACAGCATACCACGGCAGCAAGAACGACCTAGGGCTAGGTCCGGCGGCCTCTTGGGACAGAAAGAACCTTGTCGGCAAAGGGGCCGGCCTTCTTTGTGGCAGTGGAGGCGTCATGAGCTGGCGGCAGCTTCTTGAAGCCATCGGAAAGGTCAAGATTCGGGAGGAAGAAGCTGAAGGGAGATGGAGCAGGTGCGGATGAGCAGCGCCCCTGTGCGGTTGCCTTTTTATTGGGAACATGCATGTGGGTTGGCTCTTCGCTTTCTTTCTTGGGAAGATGCCATTTTCGCAGGCACATTAGTCACTAACGGCTATTGTTCCACGTCCCCACAACCAGCGGTAATTACACGGAGTGGACGTGGGATTGATGGGTCATCATGATAAAAACTGCATTGTCAGCATTTCTATGATGCGTGTCCATGCACTTTTTGGGGCCTAACCCAACGTTGCCCAGCGACACGTTTGGCTCAGGCCCGGGGGCTTCTGTCGGGGTACGCAAATAGGGGTGTTTTATTTCCCCTGACTTGTGCACGGACAAAAAGCCTCCCCCCGATGGCTAGGGCTTGCTGGGGGAGTAGCTGCTTCAAGGTAGCTGAACCTATCGGTACAAGATCAAGTCAAGGCCACGCAAGGCCAAGCTAGAGAAACCAGTCTTTGTGAGATCAAGGAGTGGATCAAGAAGACCAAACCAACATACAAGGCGAGGATTCTAAGAGAAGCATCCTCTGTTGGTCAGGTGAGGCCAACAGACTCGATGCAGAACACAAAAGCAAAGCCAAACCACGCCAGCTGTGCCTCCAGAGCGACCGGAGACCAAAGAGCACACCCCTCCAAGAAGGCCCGGCAAGCCCTGCCCCCGGTAGGCACAGGCCAGTTGCCACCGCTCCACCGCATCACGCCGCCAGTCACTTGTCGATGCGGTGTCGAGCGCCTAGGCGATTAAGTGGCTCTCACTAAGTGCGTGGCAGCTCGATGGAAAGCAGATCACATCCATTTGACACCCGTCCAAGGGCATGTCAAGATGATAAGCAAAAGGTGGTTAAGCGGCGACATAAGTGTTGGGAAACGTAGCATTCAATTTCAAAAAACAATTCCTACACTCACGCAAGATCTATCTAGGAGATGGATAGCAATGTGAGGGGGAGAGTGTGTCCACGTACCCTCATAGACCGAAAGCGGAAGCGTTAGCGTAACGCAGTTGATGTAGTCGAACGTCTTCTCGATTCAACCAATCAAGCACCGAACGTACGACACCTCCGAGTTCTGCACACATTCAACTCGATGACGTCCCTCGAACTCTTGATCTAGTAGAGGTACGAAGGAGTAGATAAGTTCCGTGAGCACGACGGCGTGGTAACGGTGATGGTGATGTGATCCGCGTAGGGCTTCACCTAAGAACTAGGACAATATGACCTGAGGAGTAAATGGTGGAGGGGGCCACCGCACACGGCTAAGAAACAATTGGTGTGCCTTGAGGTGCCCCCGTATATAAAGGAGGAGAGGGATGGAGGCCGGTCATAGGGCGCGCGCCATGGGGGGGGGAGTCCTACGAGGACTCCAAGTCCTAGTCGGCTCCCCCTTCCTTCCAACGGAGGGGAAAGGGGAAAGAGAGGGAGAGGAAGAAGGAAAGGGGGGCCGTGCCCCCTTCCCTAGTCGAATTCGGAATCCCCATGGGGGAGGGGTGCCACGTCCTCGTGGCCTGCCTCTCCTCTCCACTATGGCCCATGAGGCCCATTACTTCCCCCGGGGGGTTCCGGTAACCCCTCGGTACTCCAAAAAATACCTGAAACACTCCGGAACCATTCCGGTGTCTGAATATAACCTTCCAACATATCAATCTTTACCTATTGACCATTTTGAGACTCCTCGTCATGTCCGTGATCTCATCCGGGACTCTGAACTATCTTCGGTCACCAAAACACATAACTCATATAATACGTATCGTCATCAAATGTTAAGTGCGCAGACCCTACGGGTTCGGGAACTATGTAGACATGACCGAGACACCTCTTCGGTCAATAACCAATAGCGGAACCTGAATGCTCATATTGGTTCCCACATATTCTATGAAGTCTTTATCGGTCGAACCGCGATGTCAACATACGTTATTCCCTTTGTCATCGGCATGTTACTTGCCTGAGATTCGATCGTCGGTATCTTCATACCTAGTTCAATCGCGTTACTAGCAAGTCTCTTTACTCGTTCCGTAGTGTATCATCCTGTAACTAACTCATTAGTCACATTGCTTGCAAGGCTTCATATGATGTGCATTACCGAGAGGGCCTAGAGATACCACTTCGATACTCGGAATGACAAATCCTAATCTCGATCTATGTAAACCCAACAAACACCCTCGGAGATACCTATAGAGCATCTTTATAATCACCCAGTTACGTTGTGACGTTTCATAGCACACAAGGCATTCCTCCGGTGTCCGGGAGTTGCATAATCTCATAGTCAGAGGAATATATATTTGAGATGAAGAAATCAATAGCAATAAAACTGAACGATCATTATGCTAAGCTAACGGATGGGTCTTGTCCATCACATCATTCCACTAATGATGTGATCCCGTTCTTGAAATGACAACTGATGTCCACGGCTAGGAAACTTAACCATCTTTGATCAACGAGCTAGTCTAGTAGAGGCATACTAGGGACACGTTGTTTTGTCTATGTATTCACACATGTATCAAGTTTCCGGTTAATAAAATTCTAGCATGAATAATAAACATTTATCATCAATAAGGAAATATAAAATAACAACTTTATGATTGCCTCTAGGGCATATTTCCTTCAGTCTCCTACTTGCACTAGAGTCAATTATCTATATTACTCTAACACCCATGGAGTCTTGGTGTTGATCATGTTTTGCTCGTGGAAGAGGTTTAGTCAGTGGGTCTGCAACATTCAAATCCGTATGTATTTTGCAAATCTCTATGTCTCCCTCCTTGACCAAATCTCGAATGGAGTTGAAGTGTCGCTTGATGTGTTTGGTCTTTCTATCAAATCTGGATTCCTTCGCCAAGGCAATCACTCCAGTATTGTCACAAAAGATTTTCATTGGACCCGATGCACTAGGTATTACACCTAGATCGGATATGAACTCCTTCATCTAGACTCCTTCATTTGCTGCTTCTGAAGCAGCTATGTACTCTACTTCACACGTAGATCCCGCCACGACGCTCTGCTTGGAACTGCACCAGCTGACAGCTCCACCATTCAATAAAAATATGTATCCGGTTTGCGACTTAGAGTCATCCGGATCAGTGTCAAAGCTAGCATTGACATAACCACTTACGACAGGCTCTTTGTCACCTCCATAAACGAGAAACATATCCCTTGTCCTTTTCAGGTACTTTAGGATGTTCTTGACCACTGTCCAGTGATCCACTCCTAGATTACTTTGGTACCTCCCTACTAAACTTATAGCAAGGCACACATCAAGTCTGGTACACAACATAACATACATGATAGAACCTATGGCTGAGGCATAGGGAATGACTTTCATTTTCTCTCTATGTTCTGCAGTGGTCGGGCTTGAGTCTGACTCAACTTCACACCTTGTAACACAGGCAAGAACGCTTTCTTTGACTGGTCCATTTTGAACTTGTTCAAAACTTTATCAAGGAATGTGCTTTGTGAAAGTCCTATCAAGCATCTTGATCTATCTCTATAGATCTTGATGCCCAATATATAAGCAGCTTCACCGAGGTCTTTCATTGAAAAACCCATATTCAAGTATCCTTTTATGCTATTCAGAAATTCTACATCATTTCCAATGAGCAACATGTCATACACATATAATATTAGAAATGCTATAGAGCTCCCACTCACTTTCTTGTAAATACAGGCTTCTCCAAAAGTCTGTATAAAACCATATGCTTTGATCACCTCATCAAAGCGTATATTCCAACTCCGAGATGCTTGCACCAGTCCATAAATGGATCGCCAGAGCTTGCACACTTTGTTAGCACATTTAGAATCGACAAAACCTTCTGGTTGCATCATATACAACTCTTCTTTAAGAAATTCATTAAGGAATGCAGTTTTGACATCCATTTGCTCGATTTCATAATCATAAAATGTGGCAATTGCTAACATGATTCAGACAGACTTAAGCATCGCTACGGGTGAGGAAGTAACATCGTAGTCAACTCCTTGAACTTGTCAAAAAACTTTTGCGACGAGTCGAGCTTTATAGACAGTAACATTACCATCAGCGTCCAGATCCACCAAAGTCCACACTTTGTTCTCATACATGGATCCTATCTTAGATTTCACGGCCTCAAGCCATTTATCGGTATCTGGGCTCATCGGAGCTTCTTCATAATTCGTAGGTTCGTCATGGACAAGTAACATGACCTCCAAAACAGGATTACCGTACAACTCTGGTGCAAATCGTGCTCTGTTTGACCTACGAGGTTCTGTAGCAACTTGATATGTAGTTTCATGATCTTTATCATTAGCTTCTTCTCAAGTTGGTGTAGGCATCACGGGAACAGATTTCTCGGATGAGCTACTTTCCAAATTGAGAGCAGGTAAAATTACCTCATCAAGTTCTACTTTCCTCCCACTCACTTCTTTCGAGAGAAACTCCTTCTCTAGAAAGGTTTCGTCCTTAGCAACAAAGATTTTGCCTTCAGTCTTGTGGTAGAAGGTGTACCCAATTGTTTCCTTAGGGTATCCTATAAAGACACACTTCTCTGATTTGGGTTCAAGCTTATCAGGCTGAAGCCTTTTAACATAAGCATCGCATCCCCAAACTTTAAGTAACGACGGCTTAGGTTTGTTGCCAAACCACAGTTCATACGGTGTCGTCTCAACGGACTTTGACAGTGCCCTGTTTAATGTGAATGCAACTATTTCTAATGCATAACCCCAAAACGATAGTGGTAAATCGGTAAGAGACATCATAGATCACACCATATCCAATAAAGTGCGGTTACAACGTTTGGACACACCATTACGCTGTGGTGTTCTAGGTGGCGTGAGATGTGAAACTATTCCACATTGTTTTAAATTAAGGCCAAACTCGTAACTCAAATATTCTCCTCCTTGATCAGACTGTAGAAACTTTATTTTCTTGTTACGATGATTCTCCACTTCACTCTAAAATTATTTGAACTTTTCAAATGTTTCAGACTTGTGTTTCATTGAGTAAATATACCCATATCTACTTAAATCATCTGTGAAGGCCAGAAAATAATGATACCCGCCACTAGCCTCAACACTCATCGGACCGCATACATCGGTATGTATTATTTCCAATAAGTGATTAGCTCGTTCCATTGTTCCGGAGAACGGAGTTTTAGTCATCTTGCCCATAAGGCATGGTTCACAAGTATCAAATGATTCATAAACGAGTAATTCCAAAAGTCCATCTTTATGGAGTTTCTTCATGCGCTTTACACCAATATGACCCAAACGGTAGTGCCACAAATAAGTTGCACTGTCATTATCTGCATATTTTGGCATCAATATTATGAATATGTGTATCATCACGATCAAGATTCAACAAAAATAGACCACTCTTCAAGGGTGCATGACCATAAAAGATATTACTCATATAAATAGAACAACCATTATTCTCTGATTTAAATGAATAACCGTCTCGCACTAAACAAGATCCAGATATAATGGTCATGCTCAATGCTGGCACCAAATAACAATTATTCAGGTCTAAAACTAATCTCGAAGGTAGATGTAGAGGTAGCGTGCCCATGACGATCACATCGACCTTGGAACCATTCCCGACGTGCATCGTCACCTCGTCCTTAGCCAATCTTTGTTTAATCCATAGTCCGTGCTTCGAGTTACAAATATGAGCAACCGAACTGGTATCAAATACCCAGGCACTACCATGAGAATTAGTAAGGTACACATCAATAAAATGTATATCAAATATACCTTTGTTCACTTTGCCATCCTTCTTATCCGCCAAATAGTTGGGGCAGTCCCGCTTCCAGTGACCAGTCCCTTTGCAGTAGAAGCACTCAGTTTCAAGCTTGGGTCCAGCTTTGGGTTTCTTCAGGGGAGTGACAACTTGCTTGTCATTCTTCTTGAAGTTCCCCTTCTTTATACCCTTGCCTTTCTTCTTGAAACTAGTGGTTTTGTTAACCATCAACACTTGATGCTCCTTCTTGATTTCTACCTCCGCAACTTTTAGCATCGCGAAGAGATCGGGAATAGTCTTTTCCATCCCTTGCATATTGTAGTTCATCACGAAGCCTTTGTAGCTTGGTGGCAGTGACTGAACAACTATGTCAATGACACAATCATCTGGAAGATTAACTCCTAGCTAAGTCAAGTGATTATGATACCCAGACATTCTGAGTATGTGCTCACAGAACTGTTCTCCTCCATCTTGCAGCTACAGAACTTGTTGGAGACTTCATATCTCTCAACTCGGGCATTTGCTTGAAATATTAACTTCAACTCCTGGAACATCTCATATGGTCCATGATGTTCAAAATGTCTCTGAAGTCCGATTCTAAGTCGTAAAGCATGGCACACTGAACTAACGAGTAGTCATCAACAGGCTACTACCACGCATTCACAATGTCTGCAGTTGCTGGGGCAGGTGGTACACCTAGCGGTGCATTAAGGACATAATTCTTCTATGCAGCAATGAGGATAATCCTCAAGTTATGGACCCAGTCCGTGTAGTTGCTACCATCATCTTTCAACTTAGCATTCTCTAGGAACACATTAAAATTCAAGGGAACGGTGGCACGGGTCATTGATCTACAACATATATATGCAAAAGAACTATCATGACTAAGTTCATGATAAATTAAGTTCAATTAATCATATTACTTAAGAACTCCCACTTATATAGACATCCCTCAAGTCATCTATATGATATGTGATCCAAATCAACTAAACCATGTCTGATCATCACGTGAGATGGAGTAGTCTTCAATGGTGAATATCTCTATGTTGATCATATCCACTACATGATTCATGTTCGACCTTTCGGTCTCCAGTGTTCCGAGGCCATATCTATATATGCTAGGCTCGTAAAGTTTAACCCAAGTATTCCGCATGTGCAAAACTGGCTTGCACCCATTGTATTTGAACGTAGAGCTTATCACACCCGAACATCACATGGTGTCTCAGCACGAAGAACTTTCATAATGGTGCATACTCGGGGAGAACACTTATACCTTAAAATTTTAGTAAGGGGTCATCTTATAATGCTACCACCGTACTATGCAAGATAAGATGCATAAAAGATAAACATCACATGCAATCAAAATATGTGACATGATATGGCCATCATCATCTTGTGCTTTTGATCTCCATCACCAAAGCAATGTCATGATCTCCATCATCACTGGCTTGACACCTTGATCTCCATCATAGCATCATTGTCGTCTCACCAACTATTGCTTCTACGACTATCGCTACCGCTTGGTGATAAAGTAAAGCAATTACATGGTGTTTGTATTTCATACAATAAAGCGACAACCATATGGCTCCTGCCAGTTGCCGATAACTTTTACAAAACATGATCATCTCATACAACATCTTTATATCACATCATGTCTTCACCATATCACATCACAACCTGCCCTGCAAAAACAAGTTAGACGTCCTCTACTTTGTTTGTTGCAAGTTTTACGTGGCTGCTACGGGCTTCTAGTATGAACCATACATACCTACGACACAAAAACCACAATGGTGATTTATCAAGTTTGTGGTTTTAACTTTCACAAGGACCGGCCACAGTCAAATTCGATTCAACTAAAGTTGGAGAAACAGACACCCGCCAGCCACCGTTATGCAAAACTAGTTGCATGTCTGTTGGTGGAACCGGTCTCATGAACGCGGTCATGTAAGGTTGGTCCGGGCTACTTCATCCAACAATACCACCGAATCAAAATAAGACATTGGTGGTAAGCAGTATGACGATCACCGCCCACAACTCTTTGTGTTCTACTCGTGCATATCATCTACACATAGACCTGGCTCGGATGCAACTGTTGGGAAATGTAGCACGCAATTTCAAAAAAATGCCTACGTTCATGCAAGATCTATCTAGGAGATGCATAGAAATGAGAGGGGGAGAGTGTGTCCACGTACCCTCGTAGACCGAAAGCGGAAGCGTTAGCTTACCGCGGTTGATGTAGTCAAAATGATAGAGGCAAAGGTGTCTCGTCTTTCGATGAGATGGTGATTATCGTTTTGGAGGAGAAGACTTTGACGATCCGACTACGTACTTGCGAGGACGTCATGCCTTAGCAATCGCTAAACCAACTCCAAGAGGTTACTGACCACACCGGAGCACGATCAACCTGACCATGAGGGTCTATTTCCTGCGAGCAAATGAATAACAAGCAAGAAACTGAGATTGCAATCTGGATATTGCGAATATAAGATGAAAGCTTTATTAATGAATGTGGGGTTCTGTGACGCCTTTGTCTGGTCGTTGAACACAAACAAATTATGCGAAGTTGCAGCTATGGCGAAATTTTAATCTAAACAAAACCCAAAGTCTAAACGATGCCCTAAGGGCTGTATATATGGAGGAAGAGGGGGGAATTTCATGGCCCTTAAGAAGGGGTCCGAAACCAACCCTAAATCTTGTTTCCCCACACATACGGACTCAAAAAATAGCCTATAATCAATTATTTTGAAATTACATGGGCCTGGCCCAATAATAAGGTGACGCGGCACCTAGAATAGCCTATGGACGAAAATTATGAAGTAGCATCTTGTATATTTCATCCAAGGCTTCATGCACTCATTAAGGTGGCTTCAACGTCCTGAAATCATCACTTGTAACTCTGTTCTTGTTCCCCTTGCGCATGCCATCATCTCCATGCTTGTTCTTGCTCCAATGTTCATCCTTCTCCAAACTATGACCTTCATTTGCAAGCAAAACAAATGTATCCAATTTAGGCAGCATCATATTCTCATGAACATTAGAATCATTACAAAGAAACGAAAGTACCTGGTAATTTAATTGGCGTGCGCGAGCTCTAGTAATTGGTCCAGTATGTATAGTAGCACGGGCTCTGGGTGTAACAATGGTATTGATGTCCTCATTATCCTGCCCTTCTTGCAATGAAGTCGTCCTCGATGGAAGTTCATCTTCCACTCCCAAATAAGGCTTCAAATCACAATGTTAAAAGTGGGACTAACCCCAAAATATGCAGGCAGCTCAAGTTTATATGCATTATCATTTATTTTCTCTAACACCTTAAAAGGTCCAGCAGCACGTGTCATTAGCTTTGATTTGCGCAAATCAGGAAATCTATCCTTACGCAAATGTGACCAAAACAAGATCTCCAGGTGCAAACACAACATGTTTTCTACCCTTATCTCCAGCAAGTTTATATTTAGCATTCATATGCTCAATGTTTTCCTTAGTTAACTCATGCATTTTTAAAATTGATTCATCACATTGTGTAGCATCAAAATTAACCTTCTCCGAAGATGGAAGAGGCAACAAATCAATAGGTGCACGAGGTAGGAAACCATACACAATTTCAAAAGGTCACATCTTAGTAGTAGAATGCAATGAACGATTATAAGCAAATTCAATATGAGGCAAGCATTCCTCCCACATTTTCTTATTATTCTTCAAAACAGCCCTAAGCATAGTAGACAATGTTCTATTGACTACCTCAGTTTGTCCATCAGTTTGGGGGTGACAAGTAGTACTAAAAAGAAGTTTAGTCCCCAACTTAGCCCATAAACATCTCCAAAAGTGGCTAAGAAATTTAGTATCATGATCTGAAACAATAGTATTTGGCACACCATGCAAGCGAATAATTTCATGAAAGAACAAATCAGCAACATTAACAACATCATCGCTTTTATGACATGGTATAAAATGTGCCATTTTCGAGAATCTATCCACGACAACAAATATGCTATCCCTCCCCTTCTTTGTTCGAGGTAAACCTAAAACAAAGTCCATAGATATATCCTCCCAAGGAACACTAGGTACAGGCAAAGGCATATATAAACCATGAGGATTGAGTCGTGACTTAGCTTTTTGACACGTAGTGCAGCGAGCAATAAAACGCTCAACATCCTGTCTCATCTTTGGCCAAAAGAAATGTGTAGCAAGTATATCCTCTGTCTTCTTCACGCCAAAGTGTCCCATTAATCCTCCTCCATGCGCCTCCTGCAACAACAAAAGACGAACGGAGCTAGCTGGAATGCATAGCTTGTTAGCACAAAACACAAATCCATGATCCATCATTAACGACGAACTTGTTCCGTGTTCTCCCTTCTTTACAATTCTGCAATACATCTTTAAAATCAGCATCATGCACATATTGATCTTTGATGGTCTCCAAACCAAATATCTTGAAGTCAAGTTGTGAAAGCATAGTATAGCGATGAGACAGTGCATCAACAATAACATTTTCTTTACCCTTCTTGTGTTTAATGACATAAGGGAAAGTCTCAATGAATTCAACCCATTTAGCATGTCTACGATTCAGTTTAACTTGACTTTTAATATGTTTCAAAGATTCATGATCAGAATGTATCACAAATTCTTTGGGCCATAAATAATGTTGCCATGTTTCTAAAGTCCGAACAAGAGCATATAATTCTTTATCATAAGTAGAATAATTCAGACTAGGCCCACTCAATTTTTCAGAAAAGTATGCAACAGGTTTGCCATCTTTTAATAACACACCTCCTAATCCAATTCCACTAGCATCACATTCAAGCTCAAATGTCTTATTAAAATTAGGAAGCTAGAGTAAAGGAGCATGTGCCAACTTATCTTTCAATACCGTGAAGGCTTCTTCCTGTGCGGTACCCCAAACAAAAGGCACATCTTTCTTTGTAAGCTCATTGAGAGGTGCAGCAATGGTGCTGATATCTCTCACAAAACACCTATAGAATCCAGCGAGGCCAAGAAAACTCCTCACTTGTGTGACCATTTTGGGCTGCGGCCAACTCTCAATAGCTTCAATCTTGGCTGTATCAACTTCAATTCCCTGTGGAGTAACAACATTGCCAAGAAAAGAAACTCGGTCGGTGCAAAAGGTGCACTTCCCAAGGTTACCAAACAAACGTGCATCACATAGAGCAATAAAAACAACACGTAAATGTTCCAAATGTTCCTCCAAAGATCTGCTATAAATCAGTATATCATCAACATAGACTACCACAAATCGTCCAATGAAAGCACGTAAAACTTCGTTTATTAATCTTATGAAAGTACTAGGTGCATTAGTTAACCCAAAAGGCATGACTAACCACTCATATAATCCAAACTTAGTTTTAAATGTTGTTTTCCATTCATCCCCCAATTTCATACGAATTTGATGGTATCCACTACGCAAATCAACTTTGGAGAATATTGTAGAGCCACTCAATTCATCAAGCATATCATCTAACCTTGGAATAGGATGATGATAACAAATAGTAATATCATTAATGCCTCTACAATCAACACACATACACGATGTACCATCCTTTTTCGGCACTAGAATAATAGGAACAACACAAGAACTAAGGGATTCGTGTATATAGCCTTTGTCGAGAAGCTCTTGTACTTTACGCATAATCTCCTTCGTCTCGTATGGATTGGTACTGTATGGTACACGGTTTGGCAGTGAAGCACTAGGAATTAAGTCAATCTGATGCTCAATCCCTTGAATAGGTGGTAATCCCGGTGGCACGTCTTGTGGAAAGACGTCAGCGAACTCCTGCAAAATGTTAGTGATAGCAAGAGGCAAAGAGGAAGGCACGTCCTCGAATGAAAATAATGCCTCTTTGCACACAAAAGCATAGCAAACAGATTTGCTGAAATCTAGCTCATCAATATCAGATTTGGTGGCAAATAAACATGCACTTTTCAATTTAATTTCAGAAGCAACACTAGATGGTTTATTATTAGGCTTCATTTGTTGCTCAAATTCTTTTGCCACAATCTGATTTTCGCTCTTATTTGTCTCCTGTTTTGCTTTATTAGCTCTATTAATATCATCTTTCAAAATGGAATTAGGAGTCATAGGAAGCAAAGTAATATTTTTATCCATATGAACAAGAGTATACTGATTGTTTCTACCATGGTGTACAGAATTTTTATCAATTTGCCATGGTCGACCAAGTAATAAGGAACATGCTTGCATAGGTACCACATCACAATCAACATAATCAGCATATGTAAAGATACTAAAATGCACATAAATAGTACGTGTTACCTTAACCTTGCCGCTGTTGTAGAACCATTGGATGTAGTAAGGATGTGGATGTGGTCTTGTGGTGAGAGATAGCTTCTCCACCATCTGCATGCTAGTCAAGTTGTTGCAGCTCCCTCCGTCTATGATGACACGCACAGAACGTTCCTTCACAACTCCCTTTGAATGAAACAAATTATGCCTCTGGTTTTTCTCAGCTTGTGTGATCTACACACTCAAAACACGTTGAGCAACTAAACATTCATACCTGTCAGCACCTTCAGGAGCCATGTATTGCGTCGCATGATTAGAATCATCTCCACCATGTTCTTCACGTGTAATAAGAGCCAAAGTCTCCTCATAGTAGTCACTAGCGGACTCATACCCACCATCCTCAGTAGCAATCATCACACGCTGAGATTTGCATTCTCTCGCATAATGACCTCTTCCCTTACAACGACGACAAATAATATCACTTGTGTGCCCTGTTGATGCCATGGAAGAAGAAGAGCTCTGTGCAGGCCCGATAGGTGTGGCAGATAGTGGTGGTTGTGCCTGCTTTCTTGTATCACGGCTGGAGGTGGCACCTGATGGTGGTGCTGGTTCAGTGGAAGTAGAAGATGCATGCGGTGTCCATGATGAAGGTCGACCTACAAAAAAGTTAGTTCGCGCCAATGCCTGTCGATCCTTCACTTCACGTTCAGCTTTACAGGCAAGGTGGAATAAACGAGTGATATTAGTATACTCCTTATACTCTAGAATGGTCTGAATCTCTCTATTTAATCCACCCATAAAACGTGCAAGCATAGCTTCATTCTCCTCAACAATACCACATCTAATCATGCCAGTTTGTAATTCCTGATAATATTCTTCTACAAAAAATTTCCCTTGTATCAAACGCTGCAGTTTTTGAAGTAATTCACGATGATAATATGGTGGAACCCAACGAGTACGAATAGTAGTTTTTAAAGCAACCCAAGTAGCTGGAATAGGATATAATCTACAATGTTCAGACCACCATACGCATGCAAAACTAGTGAAAGCACAAATAGCAGCAGCAACCTGTCTCTCCTCAGGATATTGTGAACATGTAAAACGTTGTTCAGTTTCTAACTCCCAAGTAAGATATACATCAGGAATGTATCTACCCTCAAACGGTGGAATATTCAATTTCAGTTTAGGAATATGGTCTTGATCTCGTACCTGAGGTGGTGGTGCAGGCCTACCATTGCGAATATATACCTTTGGTCGACCTGCTGGTGGCTACAAGTAGTTCTGATTTTGATCAACCTCATCCTCGTAATAGTCCTCCACCTCTGCAGTAGCAGCAGGAGCTACAGAAGCATCAACAACAGTAGCAGCGGCACCAGAATTTTGTCCTGGCTCAATACGTATACGCTGTGGTCGCCCTACTGTATCACGACGTGAAGCTGGTGGTAGGAGATGTTTGAGTAATTGATCGAACTTGGCGTCCAACTTGGTGTCAATTGTCTTCTCAATGTCATCCATCTTCTCCGTTGCCTTTCCAAAGCTGGCCATCATGTCTTCCACCTGTTGACCCAACATTTGATGAAACTTATCATGAAGCTCCTTGTTCGTCATGTTCACCCAGTCAATCTCGTCGGCTTGTGCTCCTGCCATAGTTAGCAGCAATATAAACAGACAAGCATATGATCCTATAGACTACTGGAAAATGGTGGTGGTGGGGTGTCACAAATCCATCAAGTGAATCTCAAATTCTTACCAGTTCTTACCCAGCAGCACGTGGTGATCGGCAACCGTTGTAGTCAAAACTCTCAAAGCTTGGATAGAGCGATTACCAGGGAGAGTCAAACGCACGACGTAGATGTACGTGGAGCTGGGAAGGTGTCACAGCCCCAGATCAGCCCTTGTTTGTTTTTGCTTTAGCATCCATGCAACATGTTTAAATTTTATGAAATTTGAAATGGGGATTGCTCAAACCCTAGCATTAAAGGAATTCACTAGGTTCATCCTAAAATACTTTCAAGTAAGTCCAAAGGGCTTTCAAAAATGTTCATGATTTTTGACAAAGGTGAAAAGCCTCTACCAAAAATGATGCCAATATTTTTGGGCCATTATGGATTTTTGAATAATCCATATTGTATTTGAATTGGGGCATTTAAATACTATAAATAATTTAAATGCTCAAATAAATGTTGGAAATTGATAAGGGTCACTGAAATAATTCAGAAAGTACCCATAATTATTTCCAGGATTTTATAAAATGATTTGATATTTTAAAACAAATCAAAAACAAATTGCAGAAATAGAAAAATATAAAACAGAATAGAAATAAAAGAGAGGAGAGAAACCTTACCTGGACATTACCTGGCAGCCACCCACAGCCCAACACTGTGCAGCCCACCTGCGCAGGCCCAGCCCACCTCCTTCCCCCCTTGTCCTCTTCCTCCTCTGCCAGGAGGACGAACAGAGGCGAGGCGTGGCGCTCGCCGACGCTGCCTCGGCCACCTCCTGCTTCCCCCCCTAGCCACCTCCTGCTTCCTCTCGTTGCCCTGGACCCCGTCCGCGACGCCACGCACCCCCCCCCAGGCCTCTCACTCTCTCCCCGAGCTCCTCTCCTCCTCTGGCTCTCTCGCGCGCAGCCACCGAACACACCCGCCGCCGCCGACGAGCTCTCTCGTGGCCACCGGCCACCCCTAGCCTCTCCGACACACCCACGAGCTCCGCCTCGACCCCCTCCTTCCTCCCCACCGACCCACGGCCCTCCGGAAGCCCTGCAACGCCGCCACCATCGCCGTTCCGTCGCCGGCCACCGAAGCTCCCCTCCGTCGATTCGCCGGACCCCGTGCCTCCCCTGCCTCGCCAGCAGCACCAGAAGAACCGCGGTGAGCCCTCGACCCGATTCCCCCTCTCCCCGTGCCCCACCTCCCTCTCTAGCTAGCCCCACCACTTTGCCCGAGAATCTCTCACCGCCGGCCATGGCGTGGCCGTGGCCACAGCCACCCTAGCTCGTATCCGAGCCCACTGACGTGCTCACCATGATCTCAGGAGTCCGTAGCACGCCCCAGCTCCTCCTGCCGTGCTCCCTAACCCCGACCCCGAGATTGCCCGAACTCCGGCAGCCGCAAAAGAGGTCGCCGCCGGCAGCTCCGGCCACCCCAGCCTCCGCCACCGCCACCGTTGGATGCGCCACTCCACCCTCTCCCCGTAGCTGCTTCCTGCGCGCCAAAAGAGCCCCTGTAGTTGGTTTCCGACGCGCACCACCGCGTCTGGCCTCGCCGGCGTCAAGCCGCCGGTGGGTCTGACCACGTTGACCACGGCGGGACCCCCCCCTCTCTGGGTCGATGACAGGTGGGGCCAGCCCCCCCTGTTAATTAGTTTAACTATTTTATCTTAACTACCCCCTCTGCTGACACTGACAGGTGGGCCCCCGCCATCAGGTGATTAGCTTAAGCTAATCACCACCTAATCTAACCCCAGAGCCACTGACATGTGGGCCCTAGTGCCCTAATCTTTAATTAAATTAAACTAACCCCCCTGTCTAACCTGTGTCACTGACGTGTGGCCCCCACACGTCAGGTTTGACCCGGGGCAGCCCTGTTGACTTGCTGATGCAAGCATGACGCAGTGCTGATGTCATAACTCATTTTCTGGATTTAAAAATAATCAGGAAATTCCAGAAAATGCCTAAAACTTCAATAAATCATAGAAATTCAACCGTAAGTCCAAATTAAATAAATTATATATGAAAAATTATCAGAAAAATTCAAGGAATCCATCTGTACCATTTTCATGCATGTTAGAACAACTTATAGCTGCTGTTTAGCACAAATCAATTACATGGCATTTGAATAATCACATATGGAGTTTGAATTTGAATCTTGGATCCAAACCAACTTCATTTAATCTGGTTTTAGTTGCATTAGCCCAAAACACATTCATTTTGCCATGTCATGATCATGCATCATATTGTGCATTGCATTGATTGTGTTTCCTTCTGTGTTGCCGGTATTTGTCCCCTCTCGATAGACGTGATACTGATGATGTGATCGTTGACACTGATGAAGACTCAATGTTATCTTCAGAAGTGCCAGGCAAGCAAAACCCCCTTGTTCATTCCGATAAAATCCCACTCTCTCGCTCCTGCTCTCTTTTACTGCATTAGGACAACAACGACATATTTGTTACTTGCTGCGGTAGCTGAACCCCTTTATCCTTTGCATGACCTGTCATTGCCACAGTAAATAGATGAAACCCACTAGCATGAGTAGGAGTTGTTTGAGCCCTGTTGTGCCTACTCATTCATGTTTGTTTGTCATGCCTGCTACTGCTTAGAGTTGAGTCAGGTCTGATTCATCCGGGATGATTCAGAGGCGGGTGAACATGTCCTACTGTGTGTGAGCTAAGTGTGTGAACACGATTTGGTAAAAGGTGTCGGTGAGAGGCCATGTAGGAGTACATGGTGGGTTGTCTCATTGAAGCCGTCCTCAGGAACTGAGTTCTGTGTTTGTGATCCATGATTCAGCTACTACCATACATTGGGCCCTGAAATATGACCCCGCTCGACTTCTTATTCACCCTTGTCCTCTGTCCAGGAGTTGCAAGTAGTTTCTGGTGTTTGTAGTATGCTGGAGGCCGTGGACAGCGTTGACCGTAGGGGTGGGCTGTGATGCGGTAGGCACGTGGCACGGTGTACCGGGCGCCCGTTTGGTGTCTCGGGAACCCTGTTCACATCGTTTGGGGCTGTGAGCGAAACTCCGGCCGGATCTCCTCATGGATGGAACCCGAATAGGCGATAAACCTGGACTAGAGACTTGAGTGTTTAGGTAGGTCGTGGTCTACACCCACGTCGGCTTTCGCTTGAAGTCTGCCGAGCACATGTCGTGTGCAGACGCTAAGTGGTGGAAACATGTATGAAGAAGTACACCCCTGCAGGGTTATCATCATCTATTCGAATAGCCGTGTCCGCGGAAAAGGACTTCTGGGTTGCTTATATCAGTTCATAGACAAGTGAAAGTGGATACTCTAAAATACGCAAGATAAGCGTGAGTGCTATGGATGGCGTTCTCGTAGGGAGATGGGAGCGGATCCATAGTGGTGTATTGATATGGTGAATATGTGGACTCGTGTGCGCCACCTCAAAAGAGTCGCTTGCAGTCGTAGTTTAGGATAGCCACCGAGTCAAAGCTGGCTTGCTGCAGTTAAACTCCACCATCCCCTTTGTTGATAACGATGCATATGTAGATAGTTCTGATGTAAGTCTTGCTGGGTACATTTGTATTCACGTTTGCCTATTTTATGTTTTTGCAGAGAGACTTCAGTCTCACTAGTAGTTCCACGTGGACTTCGACGTTTAGCTTGATACCTCAGCTACGATCTTGTGCCCTCGGCAGGATCTGATAGATAGTCAGGCTTCTCAGCCTTTTTCATTTATAGATGTCTGTACCCAGACATGATAGTTTCCGCTTGTGCTTTGACTTGTATGCTCTGAGTGTTGGGTCATGAGACCCCTGTTGTAATATCTCGCTCCTCGGAGCCTATTGAATAGACTACTTGAGTCGTAGAGTCATTTTGTGATGCCATGTTGTATTGCACATATCGAGCATATTGTGTGTATGTTATTGAAATGCTTGGTATGTGTGGGATCTGACTACCTAGTTGTTTATCTTTAGTAGCCTCTCTTACCGGGAAATGTCTCCTAGTGTTACCGCTGAGCCATGGTAGCTTGCTACTGCTCTGGAACACTTAGGCTGGCCGGCATGTGTCCTTCTTCGTTCCTGTGTCTGTCCCTTCGGGGAAATGTCACGCATTGAGTACCGGAGTCCTGTTAGCCTGCTACAGCCCGGTTTACCGGAGTCCTGCTAGCCCAGTGCTACAGCCCGGACCCACTTGCTGATGACCGACACGTTCGATGCTGGGTCATGGATGCCTGTCCCTGTAAGTCTGTGCCACTTTGGGTTTACGACTAGCCATGTCAGCCCGGGCTCTTTATCATATGGATGCTAGCGACACTATCATATACGTGAGCCAAAATGCGCAAACGGTCCCGGGCAAAGGTAAGGCGACACCCGTGGGGATACCGTGCGTGAGGCCGCAAAGTGATATGAGGTGTTACCGGCTAGATCGATGTGACATAGAGTCGGGGTCCTGAGAGCGTTGGTATCAGAGCTTGACTGCCTGTAGGATTACCAAGCCAAACTGGTCGAAGTTGAGTCTAGAAATTCTTTAGTTATATAAGGGAATTGATTGTGGGATGGAACGTAAGGCTCTTTTACTCCTTATACCTCATGGCCTTCTGATCTGAGTCATCATCTTCTCTTCTACGGGGATTAAGAACTAGGCTTTCTCTTCTTTCTATCAGGATCACGTGTTACTAATCCGTAGACTTATAAGATTGTTGGATTTAAGCTTGAGTTCAGTTTCTACTACTTCCGTATGTTAATTGTTGATCTCGAAACCTTGATATTGTGCTTCTGAGTGGTTATGCCACCATTTTTGTGAATGTCTCAAATCTTTTCTGAGCATTTACAGCCGTCATGCTGTCCGAGTCATTCCAGGTTTCTAAATAGTCCGATGCATTTGCAAAATCCTTTCCCTCTGGTTTCGATGTTCCTTTATGCCAGCTCAATCACACTAATTGTTGAGTTGAGGTATTCTATTGCCTTGACATTATGTTGGAGTTACTATTATGACCCTAGGTGTCTCAGGGGATCATCTAGTAGTCTAGCCATGATTTATGTTCCAGTGTGATGACTCTGGCCGTCATTATCGAAAGCATCCCGTGATGCCATTTAGTAGTAGGTATTCTGTTCCTGGGTTCTTGAACCCGAGATTCGCCCTACTTGCTTCATGTGGATAGTTTTGCTCGTTCCTTTAGGTTATTAGTAACCTTTGGATTAGTCCTTGATGTTCGTGGTATTCCTTTCTTCCAAATACTATGAACCGCTTATGGCAGATGTTCCTCGCTGATCGAAAGATCACAATCAGAGTGCTCTCGATGGGTTCTCGATTCTACATTGTGACTCTGCCAGTTCTACCTTTCTGCATGGGTTATCCGGAAGAAATATGTTGAACTTGGTTCGACATACTAATCTATGCATCCACAACTCAGAAAGTTATATGTTCCTTTGAGTTGTTCTCTTTAGTTGCATTCTGACCCTCGTCTATCAATTGATAGTCAAGAGTATGCGTGCGTTCATTCATCGATGCCTATGACTCTTGTGGTCTGTCAAGCCATTCTATTCCGGAATGACTAGGAGAAACAAACTCCAGTACCTCTTCCATATCTAGGATTGGGTCAAAGTAGTTGTATTCCGCAGATCAAATGCCAATCCAGTTTTTGGTTCTGCTCTACCTTGGAGTATTACATATTTTATATCGAGATTGTTATAGGAATTGCACACCATCCCATGAACTCTTGGTACAGTGACACTTCTTGCCATCACTGTTCATTCCTCGGCCCTCGTGTTGATGCAACCGGAATACCGACAAATGAATTGTGATGTGTGAAATCAATACTGCTAGCAACTCTGTTGCTTGGTAGTTAAAGGATAATAATTTCATTCTTAGTATGTTGGTTTTCGAATCATCCTTCTAAGACTGATCGTGCTACCTAGTCCTTATTTCGGTGCACCCTTCGATTGATGAGTTAGGATCTTGTCAAGTCCTCACTCATTTGATCATATCGTCTTGCCCTCAAAAGCAAGATTGTTTTCGAGCTTAGTAACATACCGGTGGTTCATGACTTTCCAAATATCTTCTTGGAGGTGTTACCGGGTTGTCACCTGACCGCTATGTTGAGTTCGTGATCAAGTTGGTTTCTTGTGAACCACCTTCTCTCCAAGAATCGGTGTTAGATATCCCTGAGCTAGTTGGTTAAGCTGGACAACAACTTGGAGAGTTGGAAGATAAAAGCTTGTCTGACTTAGTTCGTTCCAAAGGGATATTCTTGTGTAGTGTGTGTTGAAGAAAGATGATATCTTCATCGATTGGTCCTTGTGATCAGTTGCTGGATCTATTGTCTTATCAATCCTTTGATTTGAGTGTGGGCTATCGTCAAATCAAATCAGTACCAACGATGCTCGTAATGTTGTCTTATTCGTGGTTGATCCCTCGAGCATACACCATTATATCTTTTGGGTCTGACCAATGCTATCACTTGTTCACTTAACTATGGAATTCCTTTTAAAAGGAAACCCAGATGAATTGTTGTTGTGCCCATTGACAACATCCTTGTCTTCTCCATAATTTTGCTGAACATTAAGCTAGTGTTGGAAACTTTTGAAAGCATTTATTCATGCTAGCTCATGAAGCATATGTTTGGATGAAGGTAGTGACTTCCTTTAATTCATGTGCATCTGATGCAAGTTGCCGCCATGGATTCGAGAAAGTCAATGTTGCTTCTTTGGAATCATCCCAAATCAGTCATGCATACGTGCGAAAGTATTCTGTGGTTCGGAGACTTGCAACCTCCATTCCATATGTGTTCCGTAGCACCCCAAGCCACTGACTGATTTGTTCAAGAAAAGGAGTTAAGTGTTAATCCATGGTAATGCACAAGACTTCGATACCCTCGTTGATGGTTCCCCCTCCTAAACTCGGTAGTGTTTTATTATAAGACTACCACGTGGTCATGCTTGTCTGGGACAATGTGTTCACATGTTTGTAGCAGAACCAGCTCATGTTTTGGAGCTTGCTATCGTAGTTCATCTCCCGAGAATCCCTCAACGTCATCTCGTCGATTTGTGTCGCAAACTTTCCGTTTTTCTTCCTAGACTCGATGAGTCTGGAATATCCTGACACCAACCAGATCTGAATCTCAGGCAGATATGATGGTTGGAATATTTCCCAAGAATTATAATATTGGTCGCGCGATAACCGGTAAAGTGGATGTCGTGGCCAACACACCCATCCGGTAGAACCATTATTATAGTATCTTGTTTGAGGAAGTTGGCCACCCCCCCCCCCCCATGGGGATTTCGTAGGATTTACTCCCTAGTTGCCCCTATGGATTTTTGTGTTCCCGAAGTCCGACCTTTTACTTGATGTTTTAGATATCAAACCATATCTATGAATGGGTTACACTAGCACATCAAGGAGAACATTAGAAGCGGAGTGCTAAATGTCTCTCAGTCGATCATCCAGATTTTTATTTCCTTGGCCTCGCTAAGATGAAATCTGAGAAGTGTTATCTTCCTTTGCATCTGCATCATCCATCATCATTCATCGTGGTAGCAAGTTGTGTTGCCAGGATCCTTGACACGGATATTGGTAGAATCTTGATGATTGTGGAAATGCTCAAGTTCTTGAGAGCACGCACAAGCGCTACGTCTTATCATCGGCACTAGCTGGGATTGCCCCAGATTTCCTCGGTTATGCTATAACCACTCCAACAGTGAATTCACTCTCTATTGTTGGGTTCTTCCCCAGTTACCAGAATCATTCCCAGCATTTGCATTTTGTTCCCAGCTTGCACCGCCAATGTGCCATTCTACCATGGGTCTCTTCCATTTCCGGTGATAAGCAAAATTCATCCATTACGTTGTCTTCAACAAGGTAATCCACATCATCCAAGTCCGAGTATGCCATTCTACCGACCCCCTCCAAACGATCGCTCGAGAATTGCCTTAGGCTGGTTTAAAGAGTTTCAATGATCTCTAAATCAAAAGTAATTCTTTTTGCCACTTAAGGGGATATCTCTACGAGTCACCTTCCCTAAGGTGTATCGTTATGGTTTCATGGCAACTCAACTCCTCGCTACGTTGACAACCGTTCACCACCCTCTTAGGTGTGGAATTGTTGTCTACCTAGTGAACCCTTGTCATCTGCTTCACTCCATTCCTATGGGTGCGTGCTTCGTCTCTCAGCTCGAGAGATGTTGCTATGTCTCATTCCGTGGGTTAATCCTGAGTTGTTCGACCTTCGAGAAGAACAATTCTTTTAGGGTCTTTCCTTTCCCCTCGTTGTCATGATAGCTGGATTTCTCAGAGCAAGACATCAAGGCAATGATGGTGATCGAATCAACGCTTTGATAAAGTGCACCCTGGATCGTGAAGATTGTGCTAGCTTGCGTTTCCCCTTCACCCTACCCTACGCTTGAATCTCGGGACGAGATTTTTGTTTAGTGGGGGTGAGCTGTCACAGCCCCAGATCAGCCCTTGTTTGTTTTTGCTTTAGCATCCATGCAACATGTTTAAATTTTATGAAATTTGAAATGGGGATTGCTCAAACCCTAGCATTAAAGGAATTCACTAGGTTCATCCTAAAATACTTTCAAGTAAGTCCAAAGGGCTTTCAAAAATGTTCATGATTTTTGACAAAGGTGAAAAGCCTCTACCAAAAATGATGCCAATATTTTTGGGCCATTATGGATTTTTGAATAATCCATATTGTATTTGAATTGGGGCATTTAAATACTATAAATAATTTAAATGCTCAAATAAATGTTGGAAATTGATAAGGGTCACTGAAATAATTCAGAAAGTACCCATAATTATTTCCAGGACTTTATAAAATGATTTGATATTTTAAAACAAATCAAAAACAAATTGCAGAAATAGAAAAATATAAAACAGAATAGAAATAAAAGAGAGGAGAGAAACCTTACCTGGACCTTACCTGGCAGCCACCCACAGCCCAACACTGTGCAGCCCACCTGCGCAGGCCCAGCCCACCTCCTTCCCCCCTTGTCCTCTTCCTCCTCTGCCAGGAGGACGAACAGAGGCGAGGCGTGGCGCTCGCCGACGCTGCCTCGGCCACCTCCTGCTTCCCCCCCTAGCCACCTCCTGCTTCCTCTCGTTGCCCTGGACCCCGTCCGCGACGCCACGCACCCCCCCCAGGCCTCTCACTCTCTCCCCGAGCTCCTCTCCTCCTCTGGCTCTCTCGCGCGCAGCCACCGAACACACCCGCCGCCGCCGACGAGCTCTCTCGTGGCCACCGGCCACCCCTAGCCTCTCCGACACACCCACGAGCTCCGCCTCGACCCCCTCCTTCCTCCCCACCGACCCACGGCCCTCCGGAAGCCCTGCAACGCCGCCACCATCGCCGTTCCGTCGCCGGCCACCGAAGCTCCCCTCCGTCGATTCGCCGGACCCCGTGCCTCCCCTGCCTCGCCAGCAGCACCAGAAGAACCGCGGTGAGCCCTCGACCCGATTCCCCCTCTCCCCGTGCCCCACCTCCCTCTCTAGCTAGCCCCACCACTTTGCCCGAGAATCTCTCGCCGCCGGCCATGGCGTGGCCGTGGCCACAGCCACCCCAGCTCGTATCCGAGCCCACTGACGTGCTCACCATGATCTCAGGAGTCCGTAGCACGCCCCAGCTCCTCCTGCCGTGCTCCCTAACCCCGACCCCGAGATTGCCCGAACTCCGGCAGCCGCAAAAGAGGTCGCCGCCGGCAGCTCCGGCCACCCCAGCCTCCGCCACCGCCACCGTTGGATGCGCCACTCCACCCTCTCCCCGTAGCTGCTTCCTGCGCGCCAAAAGAGCCCCTGTAGTTGGTTTCCGACGCGCACCACCGCGTCTGGCCTCGCCGGCGTCAAGCCACCGGTGGGTCTGACCACGTTGACCACGGCGGGACCCCCCCCCTCTGGGTCGATGACAGGTGGGGCCAGCCCCCCTGTTAATTAGTTTAACTATTTTATCTTAACTACCCCATCTGCTGACACTGACAGGTGGGCCCCCGCCATCAGGTGATTAGCTTAAGCTAATCACCACCTAATCTAACCCCAGAGCCACTGACATGTGGGCCCTAGTGCCCTAATCTTTAATTAAATTAAACTAACCCCCCTGTCTAACCTGTGTCACTGACGTGTGGCCCCCACACGTCAGGTTTGACCCGGGGCAGCCCTGTTGACTTGCTGATGCAAGCATGACGCAGTGCTGATGTCATAACTCATTTTCTGGATTTAAAAATAATCAGGAAATTCCAGAAAATGCCTAAAACTTCAATAAATCATAGAAATTCAACCGTAACTCCAAATTAAATAAATTATATATGAAAAATTATCAGAAAAATTCAAGGAATCCATCTGTACCATTTTCATGCATGTTAGAACAACTTATAGCTGCTGTTTAGCACAAATCAATTACATGGCATTTGAATAATCACATATGGAGTTTGAATTTGAATCTTGGATTCAAACCAACTTCATTTAATCTGGTTTTAGTTGCATTAGCCCAAAACACATTCATTTTGCCATGTCATGATCATGCATCATATTGTGCATTGCATTGATTGTGTTTCCTTCTGTGTTGCCGGTATTTGTCCCCTTCGATAGACGTGATACCGATGATGTGATCGTTGACACTGATGAAGACTCAATGTTATCTTCAGAAGTGCCAGGCAAGCAAAACCCCCTTGTTCATTCCGATAAAATCCCACTCTCTCGCTCCTGCTCTCTTTTACTGCATTAGGACAACAACGACATATTTGTTACTTGCTGCGGTAGCTGAACCCCTTTATCCTTTGCATGACCTGTCATTGCCACAGTAAATAGATGAAACCCACTAGCATGAGTAGGAGTTGTTTGAGCCCTGTTGTGCCTACTCATTCATGTTTGTTTGTCATGCCTGCTACTGCTTAGAGTTGAGTCAGGTCTGATTCATCCGGGATGAATCAGAGGCGGGTGAACATGTCCTACTGTGTGTGAGCTAAGTGTGTGAACACGATTTGGTAAAAGGTGTCGGTGAGAGGCCATGTAGGAGTACATGGTGGGTTGTCTCATTGAAGCCGTCCTCAGGAACTGAGTTCTGTGTTTGTGATCCATGATTCAGCTACTACCATACATTGGGCCCTGAAATATGACCCCGCTCGACTTCTTATTCACCCTTGTCCTCTGTCCAGGAGTTGCAAGTAGTTTCTGGTGTTTGTAGTATGCTGGAGGCCGTGGACAGCGCTGACCGTAGGGGTGGGCTGTGATGCGGTAGGCACGTGGCACGGTGTACCGGGCGCCCGTTTGGTGTCTCGGGAACCCTGTTCACATCGTTTGGGGCTGTGAGCGAAACTCCGGTCGGATCTCCTCATGGATGGAACCCGAATAGGCGATAAACCTGGACTAGAGACTTGAGTGTTTAGGTAGGTCGTGGTCTACACCCACGTCGGCTTTCGCTTGAAGTCTGCCGAGCACATGTCGTGTGCAGACGCTAAGTGGTGGAAACATGTATGAAGAAGTACACCCCTGCAGGGTTATCATCATCTATTCGAATAGCCGTGTCCGCGGAAAAGGACTTCTGGGTTGCTTATATCAGTTCATAGACAAGTGAAAGTGGATACTCTAAAATACGCAAGATAAGCGTGAGTGCTATGGATGGCGTTCTCGTAGGGAGACGGGAGCGGATCCATAGTGGTGTATTGATATGGTGAATATGTGGACTCGTGTGCGCCACCTCAAAAGAGTTACTTGCAGTCGTAGTTCAGGATAGCCACCGAGTCAAAGCTGGCTTGCTGCAGTCAAACTCCACCATCCCCTTTGTTGATAATGATGCATGTGTAGATAGATCTGATGTAAGTCTTGCTGGGTACATTTGTACTCACGTTTGCCTATTTTATGTTTCGCAGAGAGACTTCAGTCTCACTAGTAGTTCCACGTGGACTTCGACGTTTAGCTTGATACCTCAGCTACGATCTTGTGCCCTCGGCAGGATCTGATAGATAGTCAGGCTTCTCAGCCTTTTTCATTTATAGATGTCTGTACCCAGACATGATAGCTTCCGCTTGTGCTTTGACTTGTATGCTCTGATTGTTGGGTCATGAGACCCCTGTTTGTAATATCTCGCTCCTCGGAGCCTATTGAATAAGTACTTGTGTCGTAGAGTCATGTTGTGATGCTTCGTTGTATTTCCACATATCGAGCATATTGTGTGTATGCTACTGAAATGCTTGGTATGTGTGGGATCTGACTACCTAGTTGTTTATCTTTAGTAGCCTCTCTTACCGGGAAATGTCTCCTAGTGTTACCGCTGAGCCATGGTAGCTTGCTACTGCTCTGGAACACTTAGGCTGGCCGGCATGTGTCCTTCTTCGTTCCTGTGTCTGTCCCTTCGGGGAAATGTCACGCATTGAGTACCGGAGTCCTGTTAGCCCGCTACAGCCCGGTTTACCGGAGTCCTGCTAGCCCAGTGCTACAGCCCGGACCCACTTGCTTATGACCGACACGTTCGATGCTGGGTCATGGATGCCTGTCCCTGTAAGTCTGTGCCACTTTGGGTTTATGACTAGCCATGTCAGCCCGGGCTCTTTATCATATGGATGCTAGCGACACTATCATATACGTGAGCCAAAATGTGCAAACGGTCCCGGGCAAAGGTAAGGCGACACCCGTGGGGATACCGTGCGTGAGGCCGCAAAGTGATATGAGGTGTTACCGGCTAGATCGATGTGACATTGAGTCGGGGTCCTGACAGAAGGCTTAGAATATGGTAGCAAAAGGGTCAACAGTAATCAATTCACAGATGCAAAGTTGAGTAAACGCTCAACGACGGTACTGTGCTGGTCCTAGGCTAGACCGTGCTAGAGACTCGAGCCTAGAACACTAACAAAATCACGGCGCTGCACGTAAACAAGGGAGGAGCATACTCTGAATTTTTTTCCTTTTTTTCACTTTTTTCTATTTTTTTTGCTTTGGAACAATTTTTTTTGAAAAAGTCTACAAATAGTCTAAAAACTGCCTAGCCAGAATTTTCCAGACTTCGTATTTTTTTGAAACTGGAACTATTTTTTCTACTGTGGGTAGCACGAAAGTCCGGGAGTCCTACTCTGTCACGACTCGGAGTATGGCGTGATCTCGAAATCCAAAACAGAGTAACGAAGTAGTGGACTCGAACTCGGACTGGTGGCGGAGATGAATCTGGTGGAACTCGGACTGATGGCGGAGATGAATCTGGTGGAACTCGGACTGGTGGCGGATATATGTTGCAGGTGGACTCGGATTGGCGTGATGGTGGCGGATATGTGGTGGCGTATATGGACACGGATTGGCGGTGAATATGTGATGGTGGTATATGGCAGCGGCAATGAAGTTGGTACGGTGGTGGTATATGGCAGCAGCAATGATGATGATGCGGTGGTGATATATGGCAACGGCGACGTGACAACCTGTGAACAGAACTCGAAAATCTAAAGGACTAGACACTAAGACTAGCAACTTGACACGACGATGCAACCGCAAATTCAACAAAGCAAATATAGAAAAGATTATGCAAAGGCTCATATTGGTTTGGATAGGATGAACTAACACTAATTTTGTTGTTGGCTTTTTCGTGGACTATAGGTATGAAGAAACAAACTCGATCTAAACTACGAAAAACTATAAAATCTCACCGAGCAACCTGAAACTCTGATACCACTTGATAGAGGCAAAGGTGTCCCGTCTTTTGATGAGATGGTGATTATTGTTTCGGAGGAGTAGACTTCGATGATCCGAGTACGTACGTGCAAGGACGTCGCGCCTTAGCAATCGCTAAAGTAACTCCGAGAGGTTATTGACCATGTAGGAGCACGATCAACCTGACCACGAGGGTCTATTTCCTGCGAGCAAATGAAGAACAAGCAAGAAACTGAGATTGCAATCTGGATATTGCGAATATAAGATGAAAGCTTTATTAATGAAGGTGGAGTTCTGTGACGCCTTTGTCTGGTCGTTGAACACAAACGAAGTACGTGAAGTTGCAGCTATTACGAACTTTTAATCTAAACAAAACCCAAAGTCTAAACGATGCCTTAAGGGCTGTATATATGGAGGAAGAGGGGGGAATTTCGTGGCCCTTGAGGGAGGGGTCCGAAACCAACCCTAACTCTTGTTTCCCCACACATACAGAATCCAAAAACAGCATATAATCAATTATTTCGAAATTACATGGGTCTGGTCTAATAATAAGGTGACGCGGCACCTAGAATAGCGTGTGGACGAAAATGATGAAGTAGCATCTTGTATATTTTCTCCAAGGCTTCATGCACTCATTAAGGTGGCTTCAACATCCTAAAATCATCACTTGTAACTCCGTTCTTGTTCCCCTTGCGCATGCCATCATCTCCATGCTTGTTCTTGCTCCAATGTTCATCCTTCTCCAAGCTAGGCCCTTCATTTGTAAGCAAAACAAATGTATCCAATTTAGGCAGCATCATATTCTCATGAACATTAGAATTATTACCAAGAAATGGAAGTACCTGGTAATTTAATTGGCGTGCGCGAGCTCTAGTAATTGGTTCAGTATGTATAGCAACAGGGGCTGTGGGTGTAACAATGGTATTGATGTCCTCATCACGAACGCCTTCTCGATTCAACCGATCAAGCACCGAACGTACGGCACCTCCAAGTTCCGCACCTCCTCGTGGCCTGCCTTTCCTCTCCATTATGGCCCATGAGGCCCATTACTTCCCCCGGGGGGTTCCGGTAATCCATTGGTACTCCAAAAAATACCCGAAACACTCCGAAACCATTCCGGTGTCTTAATATAACCTTCCAATATATCAATCTTTATCTCTCGACCATTTCGAGACTCCTCGTCATGTCCGTGATATCATTCGGGACTCCGAACTACCTTCGGTCACCAGAACACATAACTCATATAATACATATCGTCATCAAACATTAAGCGTGCGTAGCCTACGGGTTCGACAACTATGTAGACATGACCGAGACACCTCTCAGTTCAATAACCAATAGCGGAACCTGGATGCTCATATTGGTTCCGACATATTCTATGAATATCTTTATCAGTCGAACCGCAGTGTCAACATATGTTATTCCCTTTGTCATCGGTATGTTACTTGCCCGAGATTCGATCGTTCGTATGTTCATACCTAGTTCAATCTCGTTACCAGTAAGTCTCTTTACTTGTTCCAAAGTGCAGCATCCTGTAAGTAACTCATTAGTCACATTGCTTGCTAGGCTTCATATGATGTGCATTACCGAGAAGGCCCACAAATACCTCTCCGATACTCGGAGGGACAAATCCTAATCCCGATCTATGTCAACCCAACAAACACCGTCGGAGATACCTGTAGAGCATATTTATAATCACCCAGTTACATTGTGACGTTTCATAGCACACAAGGCATTCCTCCGGTGTCCGGGAGTTACATAATCTCATAGTCGGAGGAATATATATTTGACATGAAAAAAGCAGTAGCAATAAAACTGAACGATCATTATTCTAAGCTAAAGGATGGCTCTTGTCCATCACATCATTCCACTAATGATGTGATCCCGTTCATCAAATGACAACTCATGTCCATGGCTAGGAAACTTAACCATCTTTGATCAACGAGCTAGTCTAGTAGAGGCATACTAGGGACACGTTGTTTTGTCTATGTATTCACACATGTATCAAGTTTCCACTTAATACAATTCTTGCATGAATAATAAACATTTATCATGAGTAAGGAAATATAAAAAACAACTTTATTATTGCCTTCAGGGCATATTTCCTTCAATAAGTTTGTCGGGGATGAACCCCGCGTGCCACCTAAGGTAGCATTTATGGCGTTTTCTGCTAAGTACCAGAGTTAGGTATGATAGCATGTAACATCCCAAAATTCTAAATTTTGGAATGTTATAAGCAAATAGATAGTTTTGATTGACTGTTTGATTGATTGATTGATTGAGTGAAATTCAAAACTTTTTGAAAGTTAAATGAGAGGGAATAAAAGGACTTTCCCAAACTTTCATTTTATTTTCTGATCTTCATGAATTCAAATTCTTCTCAAATACAAAACCCTTGAGAGAAGATGATTTGACTTCTTCCATTTAATTAAATGAAAGGGTATTTGAAAATATTTGAATTTCATTTGGAAATATTTCAATTCATTAACTTCATGGAACTCAATGATTTTCATGAGAGAAGATAAAATGACTTCTTCAAATTATATGAAATATGAGTTGGGAGTTTAAAAGAAATCCAATTTAAAGTCCTTTTGAAATTATTTTTCAAATTGGAGTTATTTGGGTTTTATTCAAATTATTTTTCTCCAAAAATACAATATATGGAAATTAGGGTAAAATGATTCCCAACATCAGAAAATTGGAGAGAAATAAATTTGAATTAATTTTGGTATTTTTAAAATGATTCTGTTGGATTTTATTAGAGCAGTAGCACTGTTTGAATTATTTAAATTAGTGTGAATTTTATTTGATGCTATAAAAATGTCCATGTTGTAGAAAATCTTTTTCTGAAATTATGACATGTTATATGCCTATAGTATTTATTTATTTATTTTGGTTTTATTTTATTTTCTAAGAATTTGTTTAAAAAAACTTTCTTCCGCCGAACTGGGCCGGCCCAGCTCCAGCCAGGCCAAGGCCCAGCACCGCACTGCCTCGCCCGTCGTCCCCGACCGGGACTCCTCCCGGAGTCCGGCGCCGCCCCGCCACCTTGCCCCCTCCTCCACGCCTTGTGCCTTCCCTCCCCTCCTTTAAAGGGCGACGCCCCGGGCCCCCCCTCTCTCTCCTCGCCTCGCCTCTCCTCGCATTGCGCCGCCGCCGCCAGATGTCACCGCCACCGCCGCACTTTGTTGCCCCGCCGCCCCACGCACTCGCCGGAGCCACCCGCGCCTTGCCCCGCCGCCGAGGACGAAGCTGCCGCCCGTTGGAGCCGCATCCGCGCCTCGCCACCGCACCATCCCGCCGTCGCCACACGCGCCGGAGTCTGCAGCCTCGCCGGAGCCCCCGCCCCGATCCAAACCGCCACTGCCGGTTTTTCGCCGTAAACCGCCCCGAACCACCCGAGCCGGTATAAATGCTAAAACCCGCCCGGTTTTTCTTTATAATTCTAGATCGGTTTTTATTATTTTTTTGATTAGTTTTGTTTGCGAGCATTCATTAGCTAGGGTTCGGTAGCGAACGATTTTCGTTCGGTAGCGATCGGTGACGAGCGTTCGCTATTTAGTCTTTTTCTTTTATTTTAGTTTTCTACCAGGGACCCATATGTAATTAGTTTCTTCACAGATTAGTCCCTAATCTTAAAACGCTCACTACTTTTTACTCGTTTGTCCAAATCCAACGAAACCAAAGCTCACATCTTTGTTATGATGTCCTATATCTAGTAAAACAACTTAAACATATTTTTCGAAAGTTTAAAATTTGAATTTCAAACAGTTTTGTACTTGAACTTCGCTTGGTCGTAACTTGAGTTTTATAACTCCGGTTTAGTTGATTCTTTTTGCAAATCGAAGCTCTTGACCTAAAATTTCTGATAAGGCCAAATACACCTAATTTTGGTACTATAAGAAATTGTTTTATGTTGCAAGAGTTATTTTCTTGGTTTTGATGTTTACCGAGTTGTATTCTTCGTTCTTTCCGATCTTTTGAGTGATTGCTTATGTGTGGTTACCATTGCTTGCTCGCGATAGATTGACCGGAGTGTGACGAGTAGAACTATCAGGAGTTATGAGTGCGAATCATCTTCATCAACAGTACAAGGCAAGTTCACACTTTGATCATATCCCTTTTCATACCCAGTTTTTATGCATTAGTTTCAATCCTCAAACAATTGCATGATTAGGATCTGATTAATATGTGGGTTTTGGGAAGTAGATGAGGTAGTCCCTATCACCAGCTTTATTATCAAACCCTTGGGAGTTACTTCAACGTTTGCTTATTATGCCATGCTATGCTAGTAGACGTGGATTGGGTGAGTGAATTTCCATGACAGATGTGAGATTGTTAATTAATGGTTTATTTAAGGTGGCAAATTTAATACACATCTGGGTGGATTGAGGCACTTGGGTATTCCAGGATTGCCTGTTTGTTTTAGACCGCCACCCAGGCTCAAAGGGATCATAAGATTATTCATGCTAGAAACTTCCGTGTGTAGTCACATGCTATTATGGGCTCTAGCATAGTTGATTAAGCCGTGCGACCTCTGATAGTGGTAGACTAGCAGATGTAGGGGAAAGTAGGTGTACAGGTCTACCCATTGTAAGGTGCTAGCGCTTCTGAAAGACTATGTCTCGGTCATCCATTTCTCAAACACTATGTAGTGCGAGAAAACCAACGGAGGAGATCGAGTCGTGTGGGGAAAAGTGTGCAAACCTCTACAGATTGTATAAACTAATAATGATTAGCCGTGTCCCCGGTTATGGACATTTTGAGTATCTAGTACTTGGATTATCATGTGAATCTCATCATGTTACTTTAATTAATTTTCTTGGGTTTAATGATGATGCTTAATTGGGATTGAGAATGTTGTCAACCATTCTCAATGTTTAACAACCACCATGATAGTTAAATAAAATTTATTCCTTTGTAGTAGGGAAAAATTGGCTTTTCGCAAAAACATTATAACCATAGAGCCTCCACCAGCCATATATGCATGTAGTGATAGCCTTTATTCATCATTGCTCTATGGTGTGAATTTGCCAGTACATTCAATGTACTGACCCTTTGTGGCTGCAACGTCTCATGTTGCAGGATCTTACGACGAGTAAGTGATACATTAGGGTTACGATTTCTACACTCAACTTTGCCGTTGGTGTTGATGTGGAATCCACAACCTTGTTACTTCTGCTATTTGGATTGAGGTAATAGTATTTACGTTACTTTAAACATGTGATTTACCTCTGTTATAAATCCTCGAGTACTGTGTGTGTCAGCATACCGATCCAGGGATGACACTTAAGCACAGAGACTTGATCCATTCGGGTCGGGTCGCTACAAGATGGTATTAGAGCACATGTTGACTGTAGGACGTGACCCTAGAAACTGGCAAGCCCATAGGAAAGATTTTTCTCTACAACTTTGTTTTCAAAAGGATCTTTTACCTCTCTTCTCTTCCGAGCTTATTCAAAAATTTCTTTTAGTGAGACTATACCCCTTCCCCCTTTTGACCACTCGAAGATTCGACTGATGAAACTACTCCAAGAAAGACAAGATATCGGATAACTAAGACTACTTTGGAATAAAGAGGATTTTTAATGTGCATTACAATGACGGAAAATACAATGGTGAAGACTCTGAGGACTAGGAGAATTTGAAGGCTGGAAGAATTTCCGGATTTGTATGACCTAGGAAGGCACCCCTTATGGAACTTGGCAGACTATGGAAGCTGTCAATACCCGAGATCAAGGTGTATTAGAGAAAGACCAAAACATGGAGCATTAGAACTCAAAGTTTTAGTCAAGAAAACCATAAGGCAGGAGATATCAACTACAGAATGATAGCTCATGGCAATGACAAGGGAAGAAACATGGCTATCCATGATGTTATCGCCCGCTTATGCTATTGTCACCGAGCTAAGTTAAGCATGCGTATGCATGGAAGGATTGGATGGTAGAAGGATGATGGAGCATCTGTCAGCAAAGGATGCAGTTTTAACCTTAGCTGGTGTATCGCCAGGATCTGGAGTATTACATCAAGGATTTGAAGATGGACTTTAGGAAGTCATATTTGACAAGGAGGCAGTTCGTGAAGAACTCAGGACCCAGAAGCTGAAAGTAGCCAAGCTGGAGGAGCAAAACCTCGAGATACCGGAGATTAGTTAGGAGCTGAAGGATAGAAGGACATGATTCATGTCAAGGTGATTGAAACCCAGAAGTTTGGAACGCAACTCCAGAATATTAAAGGACGTCAGGAGAAACTTCGCATCAACAGAGATGATCTGGCAAAAGGACTTGAGGAGGACAAGCACGATTAGACGAAGCCATCGGAGACATGAACAAGACTTGAAGAGTTTGGTGACATTGAAGATTTATTGACCATTAGAAGACCAAACCCTGTTATACCTACGTTAGATGCGACGTTTGTGAGCCGTCGGTTGTTTGATGTTTTCCGACAGCCACAAATAAAATCTGTCTTTTCAAAACTTTTGTTTGTATTGTGTGTATCCCTCTCTATCTCTCTTATCCCACCCCAAAACCCATGGACCCCATAGAGGATGAACGGAGATGAGTTCATATTATCTGGACCGATGAGTCAATTGGAGACGGACCGATGGATTCAGAACATGGAGGATCACATGAAGAATAACCCTATAGCCGGAAAGGATATGGCCCAGCATGCTCTTCAATGCTTTGAAAGAGGTGCTGCTACTTGGTGGAGGATGTACCAAACCATCAATGGATGGCAAGGAGTAACCACTTGGAATGAATTTAAGTTGACCTTGCTAAAGTCTCGGCTTGTGTCCCAGAAAATGAAGCCTCATGGAAATGATATGAAGAAACTCTGTGCATGCAAGCTTTGTGGAGAAATAGGACACAACCATAAGGAGCACACGGATGAATGCCCTAATTGTGAAGGAAGTCACCCAGCTGAAGAATGCCCAACTAGGCAGATTACTTGTTTCTTGTGTGAAGGAACTACCCACTACCCTGCTCATTGTCACATTTACCCTATGGTACAGAGAACCATCCAGCAGAAGAAAGAAGCAATGAAAGGAGCCCTCATGGAAATTTTACAAGAACCGGTGATCAAGGAAGATGCCAAGGACACACACAAAGGAAACAGAATTAAAGCCTGCACCAAGTCATGCTATTCATGTGGAGAAGAAGGACACATCACCCAAGATTGTCTGAATGGAGATCTAGTAAAATTCTTGACAGAGGAAGTAGAGTATGACCTACAAGAAATAGAAGCCCTGATTGGAACGGAAAAATCCAGGAAGAGAAATAGATTGGATACCAGGAAGGACCTGCGTCATATCACATGTTTTAGGTGCAAGGAGTCAGGGCACTACTTCAGTAGTTGCCCAAAAAGGAAGCCGAGGACCCAAGGAGGCTATGTGATCATGAGGAAACCTCGAGACTTGTTAGAAGTGTTATGTTTTTGTTGTAATGAAGCAGGGCACTTTGCCAGGGATTGTCCCAAGAAGAAGGAGACTTGTGCTAAATAGTTGAGTTAGCAGCAATGTAAATGTAGTAGTAGTGAGAACATCTCTTCTGTATTGAGATGTTGAGTTGAGGCATGTAATGGAAATACATGAGATTGTAGTAATTGGAGAATCAATAAAGATATCATCGTCGGTACTGATTTGGATTGTTACTCTATGAAGAAAGATTTTGACCATTTTCGAGGATATGAGAAATATGATGTTGGAAGTATGGATGGATGAAGTACTCTATGAAGGGATGAAATATGATGTTGGAAGTATGGATTGTTACTCTATGAAGGGATGAAGTACTGTTTGATATAAAGGAGATATGATGTTGGAAGTATGGAGCAATGGTGCCTCTATGATGAGTCGGAATAATCACGTCTTAGTTTGGTACAAATAGAAGGAAGGAAGACAGTACAATGAGATGGATTTAAGAATGCTAGGAAACTGGATGTTGGAATAATGATCAGTTGCCCCGAGGATGAGTTCAAGGTTTACAAGTGATGAGATGGGCCATAACCCACAGGCCCCAGGACCTGCCAAGAATCAAGCACATTCTTGCTGAAGGAAAAACCCTGGAAGAAGATACGACCTTACCCACAGACGATCTTATAGGAGTAACGCAAAACATGAGAGTTGTGAAGAAAACGATAGATGTTTGTTTGGCTTGCAGAATCAATGGATTTATTCGAACTTAGTTCGTCGACAAGAGAAAGTCTGCAATGCTTGTGAGGATGACCGAGTGTTAGAATGCGAGATTCTCTAAACCATATACAAGATAATGATTTGGGTGCGGGATGGATTGATCACCATACCGACTTACTCTTATTATTCACCTTGCTATATGAGATGGTAAATCTGAGTGACTTACCTATAGTAGAGCGACGACGATCAAAACCTTGTTTAAACCTTAGAATGGTACAAGTATTTTTTTCATTGTACAGGGCAGCTGTTGCCAAACGTAGGTCATACGGTGAGGTTCAACCCAGACCCATTTTCCTGTAGGAGAAACCATAAATTGTTGACCACCATGAGATATCGATAGTTGTTTAGTATTGGCGCCAGACCCGTCAGCTAAGAAGACCCAGTCTCGGAATAACCGTACCAAGATGAGAGGACAAAAGTATTGAGGAAAAGTTATGCCACTACCGGAAGAGCCCAGAGAAGGAATTTTCCCGAGATCTGAGAAGACCGGCACTGTCAGGAATAAGGATGAAGTATATAAGTTTTGATGGAACCGTAACAATGCTTCTAAGGGTGGTAGCACCCTAGGCCCCGGAGACGATCGATGGATTTTGAAGACCCCGAACCTAACCTATTTCTTGCTAGCCTCTCCGAATCTCGAGGACGAGATTCATTTTAAGGGTGGTAGGTTTGTAACATCCCAAAATTCTAAATTTTGGAATGTTATAAACAAATAGATAGTTTTGATTGATTGATTGAATGAGTGAAATTCGAAACTTTTTGAAAGTTAAATGAGAGGGAATAAAAGGACTTTCCCAAACTTTCATTTTCTTTTCTGATCTTCATGAATTCAAATTCTTTTCAAATACAAAACCCTTGAGCAAAGATGATATGACTTCTTCCATTTAATTAAATGAAAGGGTATTTGAAAATATTTCAATTTCATTTGGAAATATTTCAATTCATAAACTTCATGCAACTCAATGATTTTCATGAGAGAAGATAAAATGACTTCTTCAAATTATATGAAATATGAGTTGGGAGTTTAAAAGAAATCCAATTTAATGTCCTTTTGATTTTTTTTTCAAATTGGAGTTATTTGGGTTTTATTGAAATTATTTTTTTCCAAAAATACAATATATGGAAATTAGGGTAAAATGATTCCCTACATCAGAAAATTGGAGAGAAATAAATTTGAATTAATTTTGGTATTTTTAAAATGATTTTGTTGGATTTTATTAGAGCAGTAGCACTGTTTGAATTATTAAATTAGTGTGAATTTTATTTGATGCTATAAAAATGTCCACGTTGTAGAAAATCTTTTTCTGAAAATTATGACATATTATATGCCTATAGTATTTATTTATTTATTTTGGTTTTATTTTATTTTCTGAGAATTTGTTTTAAAAAAACTTTCTTTCGCCGAACTGGGCCGGCCCAGCTCCAGCCAGGCCAAGGCCCAGCACCGCGCCGCCTCGCCCGTCGTCCCCAATCGGGATTCCTCGCGGAGTCCGGCGCCGCCCCGCCACCTTGCCCCCTCCTCCACGCCTTGCGCCTCCCCTCCCCTCCTATAAAGGGCGCCGCCCCGGGCCCCCCTCTCTCTCTCTCCTCGCCTCGCCTCTCCTCACAACATGCCGCCGCCGCCGGATCTCACCGCCACCGCCGCACTTTGCCACCGCCGCCGCCCCACGCACTCGCCGAAGCCACCTGCGCCTTGCCCCACCGCCGAGGACGAAGCTGCCGCCCATCGGAGCCGCATCCGCGCCTCGCCACCGCGCCATCCCGCCGTCGCCGCACTCGCCGGAGCCGCCGCCCCGATCCAAGCTGCCACCGCCAGTTTTTCGCCGTAAACCGCCCCGAACCGCCCGAGCCGGTATAACTTCTAAAACCCGCCCGGTTTTTCTTTGTAAATTTAGATCAGTTTTTTTGATTAGTTTTGTTTGCTAGCGTTCATTAGCTAGGGTTCGGTAGCTAACGATTTTCGTTCGGTAGCGATCGGTGACGAGCGTTCGCTATTTAGTCTTTTTCTTTTATTTTAGTTTTCTTCCAGGGACCCATATGTAATTAGTTTCTTCACAGATTAGTCCCTAATCTTCAAACGCTCACTAATTTTTACTCATTTGTCCAAATCCAACGAAACCAAAGCTCACGTCTTCATTATGATCTCCTATATCCAGTAAAACAACTTAAACATATTTTTTGAAAGTTTAAAATATGAATTTCAAACAGTTTTGTATTTGAACTTCATTTGGTCGTAACTTGAGTTTTATAACTCTGATTTAGTTGATTCTTGTTGCAAATCGAAGCTATTGACCTAAACTTTCTGATAAGGCCAAACACACCTAATTTTGGTACTGTTAGAAATTGTTTTTTGTTGCAAGAGTTATTTGCTTGGTTTTGATGTTTTCCGAGTTGTATTCTTCGTTCTTTCTGATCTTTTGAGTGATTGCTTATGTGTGGTTACCATTGCTTGCTCGCGATAGATTGACTAGAGTGTGACGAGTAGAACTATCAGGAGTTATGAGTGCGAATCATCTTCATCAACAGTACAAGGCAAGTTCACACTTTGATCATATCCCTTTTCATACCCAGTTTTTATGCATTAGTTTCAATCATCAAACAATTTCATGATTAGGATCTAATTAATATGTGGGTTTTGGGAAGTAGATGAGGTAGTACCTATCACCAGTTTTATTATCAAACCCTTGGGAGTTACTTCAACGTTTTCTTATTATGCCATGCTATGCTAGTAGACGTGGATTGGGTGAGTGAATTTCCATGACACATGTGAGATTGTTAATTAATGGTTTATTTAAGGTGGCAACTTTAATACACATCTGGGTGGATTGAGGCACTTGGGTATTCCAGGATTGCCTGTTTGTTTTGGACCGCCACCCAGGCTCAAAGGGATCATAAGATTATTCATGCTAGAAACTTCCGTGTGCAGCCACATGCTATTATGGGCTCTAGCATAGTTGATTAAGTCATGCGAACTCTTACAGTGGTAGACTAGCAGATGTAGGGGAGAGTAGGTGTACAGGTCTACCCATCGTAAGGTGCTAGCGCTTCTGAAAGACTATGTCTCGGTCATCCGTTTCTCAAACACCATGTAGTGTGAGAAAACCAACGGAGGAGATCGAGTCATGTGGGGAAAAGTGCGCAAACCTCTGCAGAGTGTATAAACTAATTATGATTAGCCGTGTCCCCGGTTATGGAAGTTTTGAGTATCTAGTACTTGGATTATCATGTGAATCTCATCATGTTACTGTAATTAATTTTGTTGGGTTTAATGATGATGCTTAATTGGGATTGAGAATGCTGTCAACCATTCTCAATGTTTAACAACCACCATGATAGTTAAATAAAATCTATTCCTTTGCAGTAGGGAAAAATTGGCTTTTCACAAAAACATCATAACCATAGAGCCTCCACCAGCCATATATGCATGTAGTGATAGCCTTTATTCATCATTGCTCTATGGTGTGAATTTTCCAGTACATTCAATGTACTGACCCTTTGTGGCTGCAACGTCTCACGTTGTAGGATCTTACGACGAGTAAGTGATACGTTAGGGTTATGATTTCTACACTCAACTTTACCGTTGGTGTTGATGGGAATCCACAACCTTGTTACTTCCGCTATTTGGATTGAGGTAATAGTATTTATGTTACTTTAAACATGTGATTTACCTCTATTATAAATCCTTGAGTACTGTGTGTCCGCATACCGATCCAGGGATGACACTTAAGCACAGAGAATTGATCCATTTGGATCGAGTCGCTACATAGCACTGTTGGCTATCTAATCATGAGATAATGACTGTTTTGTGATGGGGAACATTGCATGGAAAACAAAAAATTTCTATGCACGCGCAAGATCTATCCATGGAGATGTATAGCTACAAGAGGGGGAGTATCTACATACCCTTGTAGATTGCTAAGCGGAAGCGTATATAATGTGGTTGATGTAGTTGTACTCTTCGCGACCCGATCACGATCCAACCGATCTAGTGCCGAACAGACATCACCTCTGACTTTAGCACACGTGCGGCTCTATGACGTCTCCTCCTTCTTGATCTAGCAAGCAGGAGAGGAGAAGTAGATGGGATCACAACCAACACGATGGCGTGGTGGTGATGGAGCACCGACAACACTTCTCTGAGTGTCGCCGGGATGAGGCGGTGGAACTACGGAGTAACGGGAGAGAGAGGGGCGCCAAGGGCTTGCTGTATCC
The DNA here is from genome assembly GCF_002162155.2 of Triticum dicoccoides. NCBI lineage: Eukaryota > Viridiplantae > Streptophyta > Magnoliopsida > Poales > Poaceae > Triticum > Triticum dicoccoides. The sequence goes on along the minus strand of NC_041381.1, from coordinate 236,655,498 downwards.
TCTTGGGGCGCCCCTCCCCTCTATATATAGGTGGAGGGGCGTGGGGAACAGTCCCTCCAAATCCTAGGGTGCAACCAAGAGGGAGGAGCTGGAATCCTAGTCCTCCTCCCTCCCTTCCATGCAAAAGTGGACCTTCCACCTTTCCCAACTTCATGGGCCTTCAGGGACTTGTGTGCGCCCGGCCCAATAAAGCCAGGGTGCCTCCCTTCAGCCCGTGCTGATCCTTGGGACGTGGTGGAACCCTTGGTGGACTTCCAGACTCCTCTGGAAGTTTTCGGAACCTTCTGGATGCTTCCCGGTACAATACCGAATAAACTGAAACTTTTTCCGGAATCTTGAAAGACAACTTTCCATATATAAATCTTTACCTCCCGACCATTCCAAGACTCCTCATGACGTTCGGGATCTCATCTGGTACTCCTAACAACATTCGGTTACCACTCATCAAATATCCCAATACTACGCTAGCGTCAACGAACGTTAAGCATGCGCCCCTGCGGGTTCGGGAATCATGTAGTCATGATCGAGACACCTCTCTGGTCAATAACCAATAGTGGGACCTAGATGCCCATATTGGTTCCTACTTATTCCACGAAGATCTTTGTCGTCGAACCTTTATGACAACATATGTAGTTCCCTTTGTCCGTCGGTATGTTACTCTACAAAAAAATACACTTCCGTGATGATACATGTTTGTCACAGTAGGTCACATTTTTTGTCATGCATGTACATCCATGACGGTTTTATGACAGAATCAAGATAGTCATACATGTGCTGTCGTAGAAGTGTTCCATGACAATACCAAAATTATCATCACGAAAGTGTCCACTTCCATGACGATAAATGACACATCATGGAAGTGCTTTCGTGAAGGGTAACTGAAACGTGGCATCCACCGTAATGGGCCGCCGTTAAGCTATCGGGTTCTGATTTCGATCCGATAACCCGTTAACAGCCCTGACCAATGGGGATTTTCCATGTGTCAAATTCTCAATGACCAGAGGAACCACATGTTGGCTCACTATTTGGATAGATGGCATCCACTCATTGGACGGGAGGCCCTATGATTCGTCGACACATGGCATGACCCAACAAAGGCCCACTCAAGTGAAAAGGCCGGTCCATTTGACTTGGTCAAAAGGTAGCGGGCCGGCCCACGGAAAGCCTATCAACGGCATGTTCGCATATAGCCCATTTACAGCCCGCTAATTCACGACCCATTATTGCCTATCCGAATTAGGCCTAGTAGGGGCCGTCCAATATGATTCCAGCCCATTGCAACTTTGGGCCCTTGTAAGGCCCATGATGTCTTTCGGCCCATACAAGTCCCTTTGTAGCTATAGGCCCATTAAAGGCCTGTGGTGAAATTGGCCCATTATGAACAGTGTATCGCTTTATAGCCATCAATGACCCCTTATTCCGTTAGGCTGTTTCCAACCCGTGTTAACTTTCTGCCTTCTAAGGGCCCATTTATTTTTGGGCTCATTTCCAGCATTCAGTTACTTACAGTCCGTTACTGGCCTGTTCCGCTTGTGGGCCAAATTTAGCACGTGGTCATATTCGGCCCGTTTGTGGCCCGTTAACCCATTGGGTTGTTTCCATAGCGTCATCAAATACAGCCCATTAACGACTCGTGATGCCTGTCAATAGAATTAATCCGGTTATACATTTTGGCCTATTAACGGCCTATGGTCAGGCCATAAACAGACAATTTCCACTCTAGCCTGTTTACGGCCCATTTTGCGGACCGTTCTTGGTACACGAATAGTATGGCCCATGTTTGGCCAATCGATCGTACGACCCGTAGAAGGCCCATTGTTCCTACGGCGCGTAGAAGGCCCATGGATCCTACGGCCAGTAGGAGGCCCATGAATCCTACAGCCCGTAGGACGCCCATGGATCCTACGGCCCCTAGGAGGCCCATGGTCACTACGGCAGGTAGCAGGACCATGGTTACAACGGTCCGTATGTTGCCCATGGTTATTGTGGCCTAGTTATAAAAATAGGTTATTGTGGCCACTAGAAAAACGCAGAAAAAGAACTGCAGTGACTACAAGCAAACAAATAAACAAGACAATAAGGAAATAAATAAGCAAGTAACTAACGATGGGCTATTACTGCTATTACACATATTACATCCACTGGGCATCAAAGTTCACCACCAGTGCAAATATAGGGAACATAGCAGCATATTACATACACTGGCCATCTAATTTGCCACCAGTGCAAATAAGCGCGGCAGCAAAACAAGTCCATAACTGAAACAACTTCATAAGAGCTCAAGAAACGTTATCCTCGGTATCCACCATGCTGGCAATAAGCTTAGCAAGCTTATTAGCTTTCTCCTGTTTGGCGCTAAAATCCTCCAACGCTTGTTGTTGCGCTAGAAAGTACGCATCTAAATTCTCCAGGGACTTCCGTAGGCCTTAGGCTTCTTGTCGCAGCAGAGCTGATCGATGTCTTTTAGCTTGTAGTTGAGACTCAAGAAACCGAACTAATTCAGATAGTGAGTTCGAATAGCTTGTGCGGTGGTAGTGGCCAGTAGTCCTGGCCATCTCAGGCCCGGCCCTGTCGGCCCACCCAGGCCCGGCCCTAAAATCCAGGGCCTAGGCCCGATGGGCTTGCCAATGGGCCGGGCTTGGGCCTGAATTTTGAGCCCACCAGTAGGGCCTGGATGGGCTTGGGCTTGGCATATTGACATTTTAAGGAAGAGGCCAGGCCCACGGCCCTAAGCCCTAAGGGATTTTTAGGGCTTTTTACTAGATGGGTCGGGCTTGGGCTTGACAAGTAGGCCCAGTGATAGGGCTTGGGAGGACCTGGGCCTTAGTTTTCTGCCGTGGGCTTTTTCAGGCCCGGCCCAAGCCCGGCCCGGCTCGGCCCATGGCCAAATATAGTGGCAAGTAACTCGAACACTACACCAAGATAGGACTTTGGGGTTGTCTCACTGTCTTCAAGATAGTTTTCCTTAGCTGTTTTATCAGCTTTGTTGGAGACCAACAATGATGTCTCACTATCCTGAACCTTATTAGCATTAGTTCCTTTACCATTGCTTAATAAGGTACTCTTCCCCAATATTATGTCAGCATTCTAAAAGAAGAAACAAGCAGACACATACCAGGTTTAGCATGTAGTATCTGAAACTCATTTCGGTGTACTAGTTTACTAGGAAGGTGGACAGGATTAAACTACCAAGTCTTCTATTGCCAAGTAGTACATAATAAAAGCATCAAACAAACATATATCTATGTCCTATGGTCACTCCATTGTCTTGCCAAATCAAAGTAGAGACATGGTTCAAATCATATCAGTTCAAGACAATGCAACATAGAAAGAATACAAAGCATGGGAAACTACACGGCACAACAAGATTTCAGATGGGTATCACGGGTCTACATGTAGAACAACACTATTGGCGCTATTGTGATGCTAGTAATGTGCTTGATATGAGAAATCAACTATATACATAATTGAAATTGAAATCAATAGAGCTATTTAGAAGAAAAAACTTGTTAAAGAAACATGCTTAAACATACCTGTTGTGCCATTGGAGTTTTGATTGGATCCTTCAATTTAAAAAATAAGTTTTATGAGTAAATATAGTGATACAAGAGCAAAGCAGTATGCACGATAGCAATGGAATCTTAAATGAGAACAATTGTTCTTCAAGTTTAAGCACTTGTTATACACTAATAAAGTACACTAAGACACAGACATATAGTACTTCAAAGTAAAAAATGAGCTCATATACCTTACCACATTCTTGGTTCAGGACCAGGGAACAAGGTGTTCCCAGTCATCATCATGTAAATGTGTCTCAGGCGAACATATGGAATTTGATGAGTTTCTTTGCCAGTGAAGTACGTTTTCTTCAGGTAATTCTAATGCTGCCATAAAGCATTCTTGAAGATAGCAGAGGTATTAGCACATGCTACCTCATCCAGAGTTCCAAATCGGTCCTTCTCTATAGAGAAAAATGGGAACATTTGCTGTATTATAACCAACATGGAGGTAGAATGTATGGAACAAAGCAAAGTAATTGCCATGAAAAACATTACTTACACATAACTCCTGGACGAACACCTGCAACTGGCATTTTCCTTCATCTTCAGTATAATATTTCCATGATGGGAAGATACACACATAGGATTTAACAACATCAAATGTGATAGTTGCTAAACTACGAATGGTTGGTTGTGCTTCGTCCATAGGAATAGGTGTACTTGTCGGATTCAGGGCTCCGTAGACCCAAGGAAGGTTCAGACTATGGGGCGCGTACAAAGAACTCAACCTTTCCTGCCAGCCAACATGCTGCTCCCACGACCTACCTCGACGAACGGGAAAGGAAAATGGATGCAGCAGTTAACCCAGGCTCGGGCCACCTTGCGGTGTAAGACCCTACTCCTGCTTTGTTGTGAATTGGCCTCGCGAGGGGTGGAGGATGAACTAGTACAGTGGAAGAACTACCTCAGGAGGATCGTTCTTGTGATTGTGGTAGCTTTAGAGAGCTCTGTCTTTCTACGATGGTGGCTAAGCTATATTTATAGTGGTGTCGGTCCTCTTCCCCCAAAACTTAGGCGGGAAGGGATCCCATAGTGGCCGATTTTGAAGGGGGACAAGTAGTACATCCTATCCTAACAAAAGGTGGTCTTCGCCTACAAAGCTTCTGGTCGTGACGCCATGGTGGGCTCGGCGATGACATCCATCTTGCCGTCCTGGCGACCTTGGTCTTGTTGCACGAGAATGGAAACCTTTAGCTGATTCCTCGGGACCCCGCGCCCGTGCTTGCCTCCTTAGCACCAAAGAGGAAACCTGCCGCTCTGCGCCCGCTGGCGCCCGCCTGGCCTTGGTCGTCATGGCTTGCGTCACCTCAACCTCATGAGGTGAGCGCTTGCATAGGAATCTCTGCTCCTCATGAGGCCGCCTGGGGAGGCTGCCCCCTCTAGAGGTCTTGGTGTCGTCCGCCTCGCGAGGCTTCGCCCCTCACGAGGGTATTGTGTTGCCAATGCTGAAGATGGGCCGTACCAGGCCGCTGAGGAAGCCATAGCGTGGGCTGCAGCAAGAAAGTTTGGGTACCCTGGTTCCCAGAACACCGACATTAGCCCTCGGGCCCAAGGTGCGCTCGCGCTTGGCTTCGAGGCGAAGCTAAAGGGCAAGGGAGATGCGCCGCGGGCCTCAATCGCCTGTGGACCGAGTTGACACGTGGCGCTTGATGGGACGTGAGTGTCTCCACTTCCCCTTGCTGCCTCAGCAACTGCCCGACTTGACAACTGCCTGTTGCATGTAGGAAGACTATCATTACTCGGAATCGTGGGAGGCTGGCAGTTGGCCTTCCTCCGGCTATAAATGGGGGGAAGGGGTCAGAGCCCCCAGCCTATCTCCATCTTCTCGCCCCTTGCTTCTCCTTCTTCTTGTTCCGCCGTCTTGCTAGAGCATCCATGGTCCCAAGGAGGGACCGGACTCACCGCCGCCCAAGAGGAGGTGCGGCCAACCCCGCAAGTATGATGAGACGCCAGCGGAGGCTCCCCGAGGGCATGGGCATACCCCCCTCAAAGGCTGGCACCGCCTTTGGCAGTTGTGGGGGTGCACCTTCCTCCGGCCCGAGAAGCCACGACAAAGAGGAAAGGCGCACAGCGGCTGGTCGGCCACCGCGCCCGCGGTCTCACTCGGCCGGCGCGTCCTCGGAGTTCGTGGTGTGGGCGGAGAGGCCCGCGGGCTTCTGGCTCCAGCTCCCATGCTTCTTTGCGGGTGCGCTGCCGGCCGGGGGACCCAGTGGCCTCAGGCAGTAGGCAGACGGCTATTCCAGCAAGGCTTCACAGGTGGAGGTCGAGGGCACCGCCGTCGGTAACGTGTTTTTGAACCGCGGGTGGCAGCCATTCGCCCACGCGCGGGCCTACACGGGAGGTGCACCCTCCACTTCAGGTACGACGGCGTTGTGACCCTCTTTGTGAGGGTATTCGGGGGAGACGGTCGGCGTGCGGGGTGCTTCCCGGAGAGCGACAATGACAACGACGATGACGATGATGGCGACCAAGGGGACGGCGCCGTTGCCGGTGACGATCTTGCCGTTGGCCATGGTCGTGCCGCCTCCAGCAGCGGCGGCTCCTCCTCCGAGGAGAGCCCCAGCAATGGCGACTTCGATGAGTCGCCACGTCACCAGGCTCGGATTGGGGACGAGGATGGGCCGCGGCACCACCATGCCCCGGTGAAGCAGGAGGAGCACTCCGAATGAGCCCGAGCACTGCTAGAGCCGGGCCTCAGGAGTTGCTGTAGTCGCGCGACCGCTTTTGCTTCTTTTCTTTTCCTGCATCGAAAAAAGGTGGAAGGCCCTGGGTCGGGGCATGTAATGGACCATGGCGCTTGCGCCATTATGCTATCGCTTTTATATTGCCTCCTAGTATTTATGTCCTTGCTGGTTGTGATTAGGATGATTTAGCTTAGTGTTTCTATGATGGACTCCCGTGCCGCGAGAGTACGCCTTGCCGCGAGGGGACTCGGAAGTCGCCGGGCCTCGGGGGGTACTCTGCAGCTGTAGGGCTAGGAAACTCTGGATGCATCATGCCCGTGAGCTCATTTGAGAGTGTCGTGCAAGGACGAATATGCCAAAGACCAGGGAACTGAGGCTTTGGCGAGGTGTGTTCGCGGGCGGGCCCGAGCGCACACACCTGCCCAGCCCCCGCGCACGGGATGCGCGAGGAGGAGCGACGGGCAACTATCACTCCCCCTAAGGCAAGACCTGAGAGAGCGAACAACGCAAGGAGAAGAAAATTTCCAACTCTCAAAAGGGACGCGAAAAAATTCCAAATTTCATTCAAGAAGTTGCAAACCAGCTACAGAAAGCAAGCAAAAGAACTGCCACGTCCGGCACCTACATTAGTCTTCTTGTCTTCCCACCAGTGCAGAGCATGGGGCCTCCACTTGTACGTGGGTTGGAGCCCCCGTGAGGCCCAGGGGTGGTGCTCAAGAGACTCTGGGGAGTGTACAACCCCAACTCATTATTACGTGAGAGTGTCACGAGCGGAGAACTTCGCGGGCGCAAGGCCTTGGTCATGGGTAGAACTTCCGGAGGTGCTGGATGTTCCAGGCATTCCGGATGGGGACCCCGTCCTGCGTCTCCGAGAGCGCGGTGCCAGGCCTGGAGACACGGGCGATCTTGAACGGGCCCTCCCACATGGGCGAGAGCTTGCGAATCCCTTCCCTAGAGAGCACCCGCCTCAGGACGAGGTCACCCACCTCGAGGGTCCTGGAGCGGACGCTACGATAGTGATACCGCAGCAGCGCCTGCTGGTACCTCGCTACATGGAGCGAGGCTTGGCGGTGGCGTTCCTTCCCCAACATGAGGTCCATCCCTGTGAGGCGTCTTGGAGCGCCTCATCGAATGCCAGGACCCATGGGGAGGGGTGCTTGACCTCATGAGGGAGGACTGCCTCTGCTCTGTAGATGAGGAAGAACATGTTCTCACCCGTGGGCTTAGTCGTGGTGGTGCGGATGGACCAAAGCACAGACTGAAGCTCATCGAGCTAGCCCCAGCCACAAGCATCGAGTTTTTTCTTGAAGCTCCTTGCCTTGAGGCACCACCAAAGCATAGCATATCTACGTCCCAATGTTAGCACAATATGTCTTAAACAAGTTTCTTGTGAACTGGGAGCCGTTGTCAGTGATGATGCGGTTGGGAACTCCGAAGAGGATCACGAGGCCCTTGATGAACTTGACCGCCGAGCCAGCTGGGATGGTGCGGATGTCCTCCACCTCCGCCCACTTGGTGAACTTGTGGAAGGCGACGTAGAGGTAGCGGTAGCCCCTGGGCGCTCGAGGGAACGGGCCTAGGATGTCCAATCCCCAGACCGTAAATGGCCATGAGAGCGGGATGGTTTGGAGGCCTTGAGCGGGCTGGTGGATCTGCTTAGCATGGAATCGACAGGCCTTGCAAGATCTTAACAATTCAGTGGCATCATTGAGCATCGTGGGCCAGCAGAATCCGTTGTGGAACACCTTGCCCATGAGGGTGTGTGATGAGGAGTGATGCAAGCAGTCTCCACTATGTATGTCGGCCAGCAGCTCACAACCTTGCTCCATGGAGATGCATCGTAGGGAAACGTCATTTGGGCGCCTTCGGTAGAGCTCACCATCCTTGATGCGGTACGCGGTGGCCTGGCGGGCCATCCACTCTGCATCTTCTTCCTTCTCCGGCAGGGTGCCTTGGAGCAGGTATGCCTTGAATTCATCGATCCAACACCCCTCTTGAGGTTCAAGCGCGAGGAGTAGGTGGGCTCCTGAGGTCGGACCACAAGTCGGGGCGCCCGATGGGGGTACCAAGGGCAACTCCTCGCGAGACATCGCTAGTCCCGTGGTGGGAGGAGCTGCCGACAGTTTGAAGAGCCACTCCTCGAAGACGCCAGGCTCTTGGTGGTGATGCCTAGACGCCCTTTTGGTGATGTCGTCCGCCTCCTTGTTCGTGCCGCGCAGTACATGCTGCAATTCCATGCCTAAGAATTGTTTCTCAATTTTGCGTACCTCCTCAAGGTATGCCTCCATGTGCTCGTCCTTTGGTTTGTACGCCTTGTTAAAGAAGTTGACGAGGAGCTGGGAGTTGCCCCTGATGGTGAGGCGCTTGACCCCTACAGCCCCCGCTGCGTTGAGTCCAGCGACCAGGCCCTCGTACTCAACGATGATGTTGGAGACCTTCTCGCCGTGCTAGAAGCAGAGTTGCACGGTGTAATAGAGCTTGTCCTGGGTGGGTGAGACGAGCACAGCTCCAGCCCCCGCGCCTGGGCGTGCCAACGCGCCGTTGAAGTACATGACCCAACCATCACGCGCCTCGTCTCCTGGCATGAGAGAGCGGTCCTCGCCCACTTCTTGGCTAGGTGCATCAGTCCATCAGCCACAAAGTCAGCGAGGGCCGCACCCTTGATGACTCTGGTGGTGCTGAATTCCAGCTGGAATGCCTGCAGCTCAATCTTCCATTCAGCGACCCTTCCAGCGGCGTTGGGGCTCCGAAGCACCCTCTCCAGGGGATAGGCTGAGACGAACTTGATGGGGTGGCCTTGAAGTAGTGACACAGCTTCCTGGAGGCGACGAGGAGTGCGAGGAGGAGCTTTTCTAGCATGGGGTAGCGCGCCCGCGCGTCGCGCAGCACCACGCTGACGAAGTACACGGGATGCTCGACGAGGGAGGAAGCGTCTGCGGGGTCTTACCCTTCATGAGGCAGAGGAGCCTCAGGAGCCTTGTCGATTGGTGGGGAAGCCGTCGCCTTAGGAGCATCGCCTTCAGGAGCCCCCATCGCCTGGTGGGGAGGCCGAGGCCTTCGGACCACCGTCCTGAGGGCGCGGCACCTTGGCTGGGTGCAAGGTGCAACACCACACACCCTTGGCCGCATGCTCTTCACGGACCACCACGAGCGCCGCGCTAGCTGAATGAGGTGTGGCGATGAGGTTCCAGAGGGCAAGGCGCTACCATCACCGGCGGGTTGGTGAGGTACTTCTTGAGGTCTTGGAAAGCGGCGTCGGCCTCCAGAGTCCACTCAAATGGGCCCTTCTTTTTCATCAGCTTGAAGAATGGAAGGACGTGCTCGCCCAGCTTGGAGATGAAGCGCCCCAGCAAGGTTACACAGCCCACTAGCTTCTGCATTTCATCGATGGTTTGTGGCGGGCTCATCCTTTCTATCACTTTGATATTTTTCGGGTTGGACTTGATCCCTCTATGTGACACCAGGAAACCCAGAAGCTTGCCGGACGGGAACATGCACTTCTCCGGGTTGACCTGCAACTTCACCTTGCGCAAGATGGAAAATGTCTCCTCCAGATCTTCAACAAGGGTTCCCGCCTCCCAGGATTTGACCACTATGTCATCGACGTAAGCCTCGGTGTTCCTCCCGAGCTGCTAGAAGGTTGCTCCGGCTTTGTGCAACCCGAATGGCATCCAGGTGTAGCAGTACACCCCGCACGGGGTCAAGAAAGTTGTCTTCTCTATGTCATGCACCACCATCTTGATTTGATGATAGCCTGAGAAGGCGTCCAAGAAGCACAACAAATCGCACTCGACGGTGGAGGCGACGATCTGGTCGATGCGCGGAAAGGGGAAAGGGTCTTGGGGACAAGCTTTATTTAGGCTCATAAAATCGACGCACATGCGCTCCTTCCCGCCCTTCTTGGGGATGATAACCGGGTTCTCCAACCAATATGGGTGCCGCACTTCCCGAATAATGCCCGCCACCTGGAGCTTGTGAGTCTCCTGGATGATGAACGACTACTTCTCCGGGGCTTGACGCCTCGCCTTCCGCTTCATGGGGCGCGTGTTGGGGCACATCAGGAGGTGATGCTTGATCGCCCCGCATGGAACGCTGACCAGATCCATCGCCTCCCATGCAAATACATCCTTGTTTGCGCGAAGGAAGCCGACCAACGCCTCTTCCTGGTCCCGGGGGCGGCCGGCGCCTATGGTGAAGGTAGCGCCTGATTCTTCGTCCTCGTTGACCGGCACCTGTTTCGTCTTGGCCCGATCTTGAGAGAACAATTGCTTCTTATTTGCCGGCGCAGCCCCTGGGCACTCCGGAGTGCTCCCCACACTTGGTCGCGCAGCTGCCGCAGCTTTGAAAGTGAGCCTAAGGGCCATGAGCGCATCCCCGACGTCTCCTGCCACGGTGAGGACACCGCTGCTTCTTGGCATCTTCATGATGTCGTAGCCGGAATGAGTTGCCGTCATGAACTTTGGAAGGGCCGGGTACCTGAGAATGGCATTGTACGGGAGCCCGATGGAGGCGATGTCGAAGTCGATGAGCTCGGTGCAGTAGTTGTCGCATGTTCCAAAGGTGATGGGGAGGCGGATCTGCCCCAGGGGACAGGTGGAGACGCCAACGACTCCAGAGAAGGGCTTGGTGGGGAGGAGCCGGCCATGAGGCACATGGAGCAGGCCGAATTCTTCCATGGAGAGTACGTTGAGGCCGGCCCTGCTGTTGATGAGGGTCCTCGTGACTGCTACGTTGCAGATGGTGGGGGTGCAGAGCCTGGGAAGCGCACCCGCACAGGCCGTGGTCTTGGGATGATCCCTGGAGTTGAAGGAGAGGTCAGCACCGGGCACCGCCCAGACTGGAGGGGCCCCTCAGGGCAACGGGCGGCCCCCGCCCGCCGAAAGATCTACTTGACATGGCGGTCTGAGGTTGGCGCTTATTACCTGCCAAGAATGGCTGCGACGGTGTGGGGTGCTAGTGCCGCGAAGCACGCGATGAATAGGACGTGCAGCTCTTCCCAGGAGGCCACCAAGGACTCCGGCAGGTTAAGGAACTAGGTGTGTGGCATATCCGCGAGAGCCATCAGGAGCCAATTCTTCATGACCTTGTCGTCGCCACTAGCTATCCAGATGGCTTCCTCATACATCTGGATGAACCCCGCAGGGTCCGATGCACCATCATTCCGGGGTGGCAACTCCGGCCTGAACTTCGGCGGCCATCGCACCCGCCGCAGGGCGGGGGAGAAGGCCCGGTGGCCCGTGGCGTCCTCAAACGCGCCCGGCGGCCCTACCTGGCACGGCGGAGCACGGCTAGCGAGGAAGCAATCCTGCAACATGCCCCTACCTGGCATGCCAAATGTTGGATTCTGGGCTCCGCAGACCCAAGGAAGGGTTGAACTCTAGGGCGCGTATGAAGAACTCAACCTCTCCTGCCAACCAACGCGCTGCTCTCACGACCTAGCTCGATTAACGGGAAAGGAAAATGGATGTAGCTTTTTACCCAGGTTCAGGCCACCTTGTGATGTAACACCCTACTCCTGCTTTGTGGTGGATTGGCCTCGCGAGGGGCAGAGGATGAACTAGTACAGTGGAAGAACTACCTCAGGAGGCTCGTTCTTGTTCTTGTGGTAACTTTAGAGAGCTCTCTCTTACTATGGTGGTGGCTAAGCTATATTTATAGTGGCCTCGGTCCTCTTCCCCCAAAACATAGGCGGGAAGGGATCCCACAGTGGCTGATTTTGAAGCGGGACAAGTAGTACATCCTATCCTAATGAAAGGTGGCCTTCGCCTGCAAAGCTTCTAGTCGTGATGCCATGGTGGGCTCGGCGATGACATCCGTCCCGCCGTCCCGGCGACCTTGGTCTTGTTGCACGGGAATGGACACCTTTAGCTGATTCCTCGGGACCCCACGCCTGTGCTTGCCTCCTTAGCACCAAAGAGGAAACTTGCCTCTCTGCGCTAACTAGCGCCCGCCTGGCCTTGGTCATCATGGCTTGCGTCATCTCAACCTCATGAGGTGAGAGCTTGCATAGGAATCTCCGCTCCTCGGGAGGCCGCCTGGGGAGGCTTCCCCCTCCAAAGGTCTTGGTGTCGTCCGCCTCGTGAGGCTTGGCCCCTTGCGAGGGTCTTGTCTTGACGATGTTGAAGATGGGTCGTACCAGGCCTCTGATGGAGCCACACTGTGGGCTGCAGGTAGGCAAGTCTGGGTTGGTTCCCAGAACACCGCTAGTACTAAATGGTGGAGTTGGGGTTCGCCGTGGTAGTGCCGTCGCTTTGGGCACTGGAGCTGCCTTACTAAGGTCTCTTGTTTGGGAGCTATGTGGTGGAGATGGTGCTATGTCAATTGGAACTAGGTTACTATCTGCTAGGGTTGGGGTTAGATTGGGTGGCACTAGGTATATGGTGCAAAGAGGTAAGACAAGCATGCTTCACAAGAAATATGTCAAAATCTCCAAGTATATGCGAGAATGCTATGGGGCCAATATCATGAGCAAGATTAAGAGCATTGTTGCACTCAATACATGGCAAGTCATCTAGCATAAGAGAGGGAACATATGGAGATGTATGACAAGAAGCAATCGCACTCATGTGCAAAGCATGGAAATGGACACCATCAACCGCATGAAACGAGCAAGTATGAATCATGGTTGATGCACTACACAAACCAAGCATATCAATCATGTCGTGCAAACTAGTGGAGAAAAGATGCAACACACTAGAGGAAATCATGGCAATCATGTCATGTGAGCATATAGTAGATATAGGAAATGCACACGACATATCGCAAGCACAAAAGCAAATCATGGCCAAAGTAACATCATAAGAATGGGTCATAGATGGAACATGGCAATAACAAGCAATATCTGCACCAAGCTTGCAAATACACATACAAGTACTAGAATCAATCATTGTGTGTAATGCAAAGCATGGGTCACAAATGCATGACAAAGGCATAGGAATGAGAATATCATGCAAAGTGAACATGGCAATATGGGCATAAAGGAAGTAGTGATATATAACCCATAACCATGTGAGGGCCAAGTAGAAGAGATGCGCGAAGTCTTTGCGCGAAGGGAGCGGTGGGGATGAAAATCCACGGATTCCCAAGTCATCATTGCTCTCTAGAGCTCGTTTTCTCAACTCATGGGATTGTGAGGTTGACAAATATTCATGGGTACCTACACAAAATAGACACAAACCAAAGAAAGTGTGTGCGTGGTAAATGTACACATGATCCATCATTATGTGTATGTGCACGTGTGAGTTAGCACTGAAGGAAATATGCCCTAGAGGCAATAATAAAGTTATTATTTAATTTCTTATTTCATGATAAATGTTTATTATTCATGCTAGAATTGTATTAACGGGAAACATAATACATGTGTGAATACATAGACAAACAGAGTGTCACTAGTATGCCTCTACTTGACTAGCCTGTTAATCAAAGATGGTTATGTTTCCTAACCATGGACAAAGAGTTGTTATTTGATTAACGGGAGCACATCATTAGTTGAATGATCTGATTGACATGACCCATTCCGTTAGCTTAGCACCCGATCGTTTAGTATGTTGTTATTGCTTTCTTCATGACTTATACATGTTCCTATGACTATGAGATTATGCAACTCCCGTTTACGGGAGGAACACTTTGTGTGCTAGCAAACGTCACAATGTAACTGGGTGATTGTAAAGGTGCTCTACAGGTGTCTCCAAAGGTACTTGTTGGGTTGGCGTATTTCGAGATTAGGATTTGTCACTCCGAATGTCGGAGAGGTATATCTAGGCCCACTAGGTAATGCACATCACTTAAAGCCTTGCAAGCATTGCAACTAATGAGTTAGTTGCGGGATGATGTATTGTCGAACGAGTAAAGAGACTTGCCGGTAACGAGATTGAACTAGGTATTGAGATACCGATGATCGAATCTCGGGCAAGTAACATACCGATGACAAAGGGAACAACGTATGTTGTTATGCGGTTTGACCGATAAAGATCTTCATAGAATATGTGGGAGCCAATATGGGCATCCAGGTCCCGCTATTGGTTATTGACCGGAAACGTGTCTCGGTCATGTCTACATAGTTCTCGAACCCGTAGGGTCCACACGCTTAACGTTTCGTTGACGATATAGTATTATATGAGTTATGTATGTTGGTAACCGAATGTTGTTCGGAGTCCCGGATGAGATCATGGACATGACGAGGAACTCCGGAATGGTCCGGAGATAAAGTTTGATATATGGGATAATAGTGTTTGATCCCCGGAAGGGTTTCGGAATTCACCGGAAGGGGTTCCGGATGTTTCCCGAAATGTTTGGGTACGAGAACACGTTATTTGGGCCAAAGGGGAAAGCCCACAAGGTTTTTGGAAAGCGCAAAAGGAAGTTTTGTGGAGTCCAGGGGCCAGACGCCAGGGTCCCTGGCGTCTGGGTCCAGACGCCGGGAACCCTGGCGTCTGGCCCTGGAGTCCGAGAAGGACTCTTGCCTTTCGGGTGAAACCGACTTTGTGGAGGCTTTTACTCCAAGTTTCGACCCCAAGGCTCAACATATAAATAGAGGGGTAGGGTAGCACCAAAGAGAGATCAAGAAACACCAAGCCGTGTGCCGGCAACCCCGTCCCCTCTAGTTTATCCTCCATCATAGTTTCCGTAGTGCTTAGGCGAAGCCCTGCGGAGATTGTTCCTCACCAACACCGTCACCACGCCGTCGTGCTGCCGGAACTCATCTACTACTTCGCCCGTCTTGCTGGATCGAGAAGGCGAGGACGTCATCGAGCTGAACGTGTGTAGAACTCGGAGGTGTCGTGCATTCGGTACTTGGATCGGTCGGATCGTGAAGACGTACGACTACATCAATCGCGTTGATAAACGCTTCCGCTTAGCGATCTTCAAGGGTATGAAGATACACTCCCCCTCTCGTTGCTATGCCATCACCATGATCTTGCATGTGCGTAGGAAAATTTTGAAATTACTACGTTCCCCAACAGTGGTATCAGAGCCTGGTTTTATGCGTAGATGTCATATGCACGAGTAGAACACAAGTGAGTTGTGGGCGATACAAGTCATACTGCTTACTAGCATGTCATACTTTGGTTCGGCGGTATTGTGAGATGAAGTGGCCCAGACCGACATTACGCGTACGCTTACGCGAGACTGGTTTCACCGTTACGAGCACTCGTGCTTAAAGGTGGCTGGCGGGTGTCTGTCTCTCTCACTTTAGTTGAACCGAGTGTGGCTACGCCCGGTCCTTGCGAAGGTTAAAACAACACTAACTTGACGAACTATCGTTGTGGTTTTGATGCGTAGGTAAGAACGGTTCTTGCTCAGCCCGTAGCAGCCACGTAAAATTTGCAACAACAAAGTAGAGGACGTCTAACTTGTTTTTGCAGGGCATGTTGTGATGTGATATGGTCAAGACGTGATGCTATATTTTATTGTATGAGATGATCATGTTTTGTAACCGAAGTTATCGGCAACTGGTAGGAGCCATATGGTTGTCGCTTTATTGTATGAAATGCAAACGCCCTGTAATTGCTTTACTTTATCACTAAGCGGTAGCGATAGTCGTAGAAGCAATAGATGGCGTAACGACAACGATGCTACGATGGAGATCAAGGTGTCCCGCCGATGATGATGGTGATCACGACGGTGCTTCGGAGATGGAGATCACAAACACAAGATGATGATGGCCATATCATATCACTTATATTGATTGCATGTGATGTTTATCCTTTATGCATCTTATCTTGCTTTGATTGACGGTAGCATTTTAAGATGATCTCTCACTAATTATCAAGAAGTTTTCTCCCTGAGTATGCACCATTGCCAAAGTTCGTCATGCCCAGACACCACGTGATGATCGGGTGTGATAAGCTCTACGTCCATCTACAACGGGTCCAAGCCAGTTTTGCACACGCGGAATACTCAGGTTAAACTTGATGAGCTTAGCATATGCAGATATGGCCTCGGAACACGGAGACCGAAAGGTCGAGCGTGAATCATATAGTAGATATGATCAACATAATGATGTTCACCATTGAAAGCTAATCCATTTCACGTGATGATCGGTTATGGTTTAGTTGATTTGGATCACGTGATCACTTAGAGGATTAGAGGGATGTCTTTCTAAGTGGGAGTTCTTAAGTAATATGATTAATTGAACTTAAATTTATCATGAACTTAGTCCTGGTAGTATTTTGCAAATTATGTTGTAGATCAATAGCTTGCGTTGTTGCTTTCATATGTTTGTTTTGATATGTTCCTAGAGAAAATTGTGTTGAAAAATGTTAGTAGCAATGATGCGGATTGGATCCGTGATCTGAGGTTTATCCTCATTGCTGTGCAGAAGAATTATGTCCTTGATGCACCGCTAGGTGACAAACCTATTGCAGGAGCAGATGCAGACGTTATGAATGTTTGGCTAGCTCAATATGATGACTACTTGATAGTTTAGTGCACCATGCTTAACGGCTTAGAATCGAGACTTCAAAGACGTTTTGAACGTCATGGACCATATGAGATGTTCCAGGAATTGAAGTTAATATTTCAAGCAAATACCCGAGTTAAGAGATATGAAGTCTCCAACAAGTTCTATAGCTAAAAGATGGAGGAGAATCGCTCAACTAGTGAGCATGTGCTCAGATTGTCTGGGTACTACAATCGGTTGAATCAAGTGGGAGTTAATCTTATAGATAAGATAGTGATTGACAGAATTCTCTAGTCACCACCACCAAGTTAGTAGAACTTCGTGATGAACTATAATGCAAGGGATGACGAAAACGATTCCTGAGCTCTTCGTGATGCTGAAATCGACGAAGGTAGAAATCAAGAAAGAGCATCAAGTGTTGATGATTGACAAGACCACTAGTTTCAAGAAAAGGGCAAAGGGAAAGAAAGGGAACTTCAAGCAGAATGGCAAGCAAGTTGTCACTCCCGTGAAGAAGACCAAAGCTGGACCAAAGCCTGAAACTGAGTGCTTACACTGCAAAGGAAATGGTCACTGGAAGCGGAAATGCCCTAAATATTTGGTGGATAAGAAGGATGGCAAAGTGAACAAGGGTATATTTGATATATAGGTTATTGATGTGTGCCTTACTAGTGTTTATGGTAGCCCCTGAGTATTTGATACTTGTTCGGTTGCTAAGATTAGTATATCGAAACAGGAGTTGCAGAATAAACAGAGACTAGTAGAAGGGGAAGTGACGATGAGTGTTGGAAGTAGTTCCAAGATTGATATGATCATCATCGCACACTCCCTATACTTTCGGGATTAGTGTTAAACCTAAATAAATGTTATTTGGCGTTTTCATTGAGCATGAATATGATTTGATCATGTTTATTGTGATATAGTTATTCATTTAAAGTTAGAGAATAATTGTTATTCTGTTTACATGAATAAGACCTTCGATGGTCATACACCCAATGAAAATAGTTTGTTGGATCTCGATCATGTGCTACACATATTCATAATATTGAAACCAAAAGATGTAAAGTTAATAATGATAGTGCAACTTATTTGTGGCACTGCCGTTTAGGTCATATTGGTGTAAAGCGCATGAAGAAACTCCATAAAAGATGGATTTTCGGAATCACTTGGTTATGAATCATTTGATGCTTGCAAACCGCGCCTTTTGGGCAAGATGACTAAAACTCCATTCTCCGGAACAATGGAACAAGCTACTGACTTATTGGAAATAATACATACCAATGTATGCGATCCAATGAGTGTTGATGCTCGTGGCAAGTATCGTTATTTTCTGACCTTCACAAGATGATTTGAGCAGATATGGGTATATCTACTTGATGAAACATAAGTATGAAATACTTGAAAGGTTCAAAGAATTTCAGAGTGAAGTGGAAAAATCATCATAACAAGAAAATAAAGTTTCTGCGATCTGATCGCGGAGACAAATATTTGAGTTATGAGTTTGGTCTTCAATTAAAACAATGTGGAATAGTTTCACAACTCACGCCACCTGGAACACCACAACGTTATGGTGTGTCTGAACGTTGTAACCGCACTTTATTGGATATGGTGCGATCTATGATGTATCTTACCGATTTACCGCTACCGTTTTGGGGTTATGCATTAGAGACAGCTGCATTCACTTTAAATTGGGCACCATCAAAATCCGTTGAGACGACGCCTTATGAACTGTGGTTTGGCAAGAAACCAAAGTTGTCGTTTCTTAAAGCTTGGAGTTGCGATGCTTATATGAAAAAGGTTTTTCAACCTGATAAGCTCGAACCCAAATCGGAGAAGTGCGTCTTCATAGAATACCCAAAGGTAACTATTGGGTACACCTTCTATCACAGATCTGAAGGCAAGTTATTCGTTGCTAAGATGGATCATTTCTAGAGACGAAGTTTCTCTCGAAAGAAGTGAGTGGGAGGAAAGTAGAACTTGATGAGGTAACTATACCTGCTCCCTTATTTGAAAGTAGTTCATCACAGAAATCTGTTCATGTGACTACTACACCAATTAGTGAGAAAGTTAATGATGATGATCATGAAACTTCAGATTAAGTTACTACAGAACCTCATAGGTCTTCCAGAGTAAGATCCGCACCAGAGTGGTACGGTAATCCTGTTCTGGAAGTTATGTTACTAGACCATGACGAACCTACGAACTATGAAGAAGCGATGGTGAGCCCAGATTCCGCAAAATGGCTTGAGGCCATGAGATCTGAGATAAGATCCATGTATGAAAACAAAGTATGGACTTTGATTGACTTGCCCAATGATCGGTGAGACATTGAGATTAAATGGATCTTCAAGAGGAAGACGGACGCTGATAGTGTTACTATCTACAAAGCTAGAATTGTCGCAAAAGGTTTTCGACAAGTTCAAGGTGTTGACTATGATGAGAGTTTTTCACTCGTATCTATGCTTAAGTCTGTCCGAATCATGTTAGCAATTGCCACATTTTATGAAATTTGGCAAATGGATGTCAAAACTGCATTGCTTAATGGATTTATTAAAGAAGAGTTGTATATGATGCAACCAGAAGGTTTTGTCGATCCGAAAGGTGCTAACAAAATGTGCAAGCTCCAGCGATCCATCAATGGACTGGTGCAAGCATCTCAGAGTTGGAATATACGCTTTGATAAGTTGATCAAAGCATATAGTTTTGTACAGACTTACGGTGAAGCCTGTATTTACAAGAAAGTGAGTGGGAGCACTACATCATTTCTGATAAGTATATGTGAATGACATATTGTTGATCGGAAATAATGTAGAATTACTCTGCAAAGCATAAAGGAGTGTTTGAAAGAAGTTTTTCAAAGAAAGACCTCGGTGAAGCTGCTTACATATCGAGCATCAAGATCTATAGAGATAGATCAAGACTCTTGATAAGTTTTTTCAATGAGTACATACCTTGAGAAGATTTTGAAGTAGTTCAAAATGGAACAGTCAAAGAAAGAGTTCTTGCCTGTGTTACAAGGTGTGAAATTGAGTAAGACTCAAAACCCGACGACGGCAGAAGATAGAAAGAGAATGAAAGTCATTCCCTATGCCTTGGCCATAGGTTCTGTAAAGTATGCCATGCTATGTACCAGATCTATTGTATACACTACACTGAGTTTGGCAAGGGAGTACAATAGTGATCTAGGAGTAGATCACTGGACAGCGGTCAAAACTATCCTTAGTGGAATAAGGATATGTTTCTCAATTATGGAAGTGACAAAAGGTTCGTCGTAAAGGGTTACGTCAATGCAAGTTTTTGACACCGATCTGGATGACTCTAAGTCTCGATCTAGATACATATTGAAAGTGGGAGCAATTAGCTAGAGTAGCTCCGTGCAGAGCATTGTAGACATAGAAAATTGCAAAATACATAACAGATCTAAATGTGAAAGACCAGTTGACTGAGATTCTCTCACAAGCAAAACATGATCACACCTTAGTACTCTTTGGTTGTTAATCACATAGCGATGTGAACTAGATTACTGAATCTAGTAAACCCTTTGGGTGTTGGTCGCATGGCGATGTGAACTATGGGTGTTAATCCCATGATGATGTGAACTATCGATGTTAATCACATGGTGATGTGATCTAGATTATTGACTCTTGTGCAAGTGGGAGACTGGAGGAAATATGCCCTAGAGGTAATAATAAAGTTATTATTTATTTCCTTATTTCATGATAAATGTTTATTATTCATGCTAGAATTGTATTAACCAGAAACATAACACATGTGTGAATACATAGACAAACAGAGTGTCACTAGTATGGCTCTACTTGACTAGCCTGTTAATCAAAGATGGTTATGTTTCCTAACCATGGACACAGAGTTGTTATTTGATTAACGGGATCACATCATTAGTTGAATGATCTGATTGACATGACCCATTCCGTTAGCTTAGCACCCGATCATTTAGTATGTTGCTATTGCTTTCTTCATGACTTATACATGTTCCTATGACTATGAGATTATGCAACTCCCGTTTACCGGAGGAACACTTTGTGTGCTACCAAACGTCACAACATAACTGGGTGATTATAAAGGTGCTCTACAGGTGTCTCCAAAGGTACTTGTTGGGTTGGCGTATTTTGAGATTAGGATTTGTCACTCCGAATGTCAGAGAGGTATCTCTGGGCCCACTCGGTAATGCACATCACTTAAAGCCTTGCAAGCATTGCAACTAATGAGTTAGTTGCGGGATGATGTATTACGGAACGAGTAAAGAGACTTGCCGGTAACGAGATTGAACTAGGTATTGAGATACCGACGATCGAATCTCGGGCAAGTAACATACCGATGACAAAGGGAACAACGTATGTTGTTATGCGGTTTGACCGATAAAGATCTTCGTAGAATATATGGGAGCCAATATGGGCATCCAGGTCCCGCTATTGGTTATTGACCGGAAACGTGTCTCGGTCATGTCTACATAGTTCTCGAACCCGTAGGGTCCGCACGCTTAACGTTTCGTTGACGATATAGTATTATATGAGTTATGTATGTTGGTAAACGAATGTTGTTCGGAGTCCCGGATGAGATCATGGACATGAAGAGGAACTCCGGAATGGTCCGGAGATAAAGTTTGATATATGGGATAATAGTGTTTGATCCCCGGAAGGGTTCCGGAATTCACCGGAAGGGGTTCCGGATGTTTCCCGAAATGTTTGGGTACGAGAACACGTTATTTGGGCCAAACGGGAAAGCCCACAAGGTTTTTGGAAAGCGCAAAAGGAAGTTTTGCGGAGTCCAGGGGCCAGACGCCAGGGTCCCTGGTGTCTAGGTCCAGACACCGGGAACCCTAGCGTCTGGCCCTGGAGTCCGAGAAGGACTCTTGCCTTTCGGGTGAAACCGACTTTGTGGAGGCTTTTACTCCAAGTTTCGACCCCAAGGCTCAACATATAAATAGAGGGGTAGGGCTAGCACCAAAGAGAGATCAAGAAACACCAAGCCGTGTGCCGGCAACCCCGTCCCCTCTAGTTTATCCTCCGTCATAGTTTCCGTAGTGCTTAGGCGAAGCCCTGCGGAGATTGTTCTTCACCAACACCGTCACCACGCCGTCGTGCTGCCGGAACTCATCTGCTACTTCGCCCGTCTTGCTGGATCGAGAAGGCAAGGACGTCATCGAGCTGAACGTGTGCAGAACTCGGAGGTGCCGTGCGTTCGGTACTTGGATCGGTCGGATCGTGAAGACGTACGACTACATCAACCACGTTGATAAACACTTCCGCTTAGCGATCTTCAAGGGTATGAAGATACACTCCCCCTCTCGTTGCTATGCCATCACCATGATCTTGCATGTGCGTAGGAAAAATTTTAAATTACTACGTTCCCCAACAAGCACAAGATAAGCAATGCTCAAAGAAATTTGAGGCATGGTATATGAACATGTGATCCATCATGAAATAATAGTTGTTATGTATGACACGATGGGGACACAAATTGAGCAATCAAGTATATGGCACATCAATAGCATGTTTATTCATGGGGAGCATATGGTGCACACAATCATGGAAATCATGCAAATCATAGGATGTGTCAAAATCTCCTAATAGGTATGAAGAAACTATGGGTGTCTCCTCATGAGCAATATCGGAAGCATAATATGGAGAAAATGGACAACATGGCAAACAATGCATGTTTGAAGCTAGGTGGTCATGGCATGGCATATTAGATAAATGATGCAAAGTGAGCATATCAATATCATCACAAGAAAAACAAATGCTAATAACCATGGGTTTGTCATCTATGCCGTATGTGCAAATTGGGTTTATATTAATGGCGTATGCATAGTCACTACGATGAGATTGCAAATATGACATATGGGATATCACATGCATAGCATATGACAAGTCAAGCGGATCATCATACATGATGTGACCTAAAGAATTGTCACAAGAAATCCTATGTAACATGGCATCACAACTAATAGACTCCTCATGGCAATCATCAAACTCATCATAAATGGGTAAATCATCGCATGGAGAAATCATACTAGCATGAAGCATGATAATGGGTGGATCAACACCATGCAAGAAATCAATATCAAGAACGTCCACTAGTGGGACAAGGGCATCACCTTCACATATGTTACCTTTATCGTTCCACTCAAGTGGTGTAGGTGAGGTGGGGAAGACCAAATCATGGTCATCTTCATCATGATGGAACCATGTGGGGGGTGCATCGTATTCCACCATGGCCATCGTCATGTCCAAGGGAAGGACGAAGTCATCGAGGATCGGCGCTTCATTATATATGGGACCTAGCGCCAAAGGAGAAGACACAATAGAGGTAGATGTTAAGTTGTTAGAAAGCAAAATGGCCTCCTATGCCTCATCAACTACCTCACTCTCTCTATGTGGTGGTGGCTCACTCACTCCCTTAAGGTAGGTGCACTCAATGTCGCATATGGTGGAGTCACTCAAATCACTCAAGTGATGGTGGTTGTGGCTCTCCTCACATGGGAATTGGGCAGCTCATCATATGTGGGGCTAGTGGTGAAATCACTCTCACTCTCAATATGGTGGCAAAAGTCACTCAAGTCATCATACGTCGCCGTGGTCGAAGGGAAAATCCCATGCTCAACCATCTCGTAGTTGTCGCCGTGGATGAAGGCCAAAGATGGCACATCACTCTTGTCGTGGATGAAGGCCGAAGATGGCACATCATCGCTCTTGTCATGGATGAAGGCCGAAGATGTAACATCATCACTCTCTCCGTCTATAGCGTGGTCGTTGTGAAGTGAGCTCGGGGTCGAGTAGACTTGGCCTTCATGAGTTCTTGCTCCACCTTGAGAGCACCAAAGTAGTTGTTGTCCAGGGACTTGTAGTTCTCCAGGAAGATAGTATTGGAGATGTCGTTGTTGAATCCCATCATGAAGTAGAACTTCATCCAAATGGGGTCGTCCATGCCGGCACGTCGCAAGTATTCCTTCATGCTCTTGAAGTACTCGTCGAGGGACTTGAATCCTTGTATGGTGTTCTCCAATTGGCGCTGAAGATGTTCCGTGTAGGTTGGAGGCACGAACTCTCGCTGCAAAGCTCTCTTCATCTTGGGCCAACTCATGTCGTAGCGCTCCGAAGGTGTGTGAAGCCACCATGCCAATGCATAGTCATGGAAGTTACTTGTGGCACACTTCACTTGATCTTCAGGAGGAACTTGATGTAGCTTGAGGTACTCGTCCATTAGGCGGTCCCACTCGAGATACCCCTAGGGTTCTTGAGTCCCATAGAAAGGAATCGCATGTTCCGTGTTGAGGTCGTAGTAGCTCGAGGGAGTAGTGGACTTGAGCTCGTGGAGTAGGCGAAGATACCATATGTCCGAAGGCGAAGATGCCTTGAAGTCACTTGGCAAAGATGCCAAAGTTGTTGAAGAAGACATAGTCTTGGGGCTGATGTCATGGCTCTGTATAGCCAGTGTGCACGGGGGTGCAGGAGGCCGTGTGCATGGGGTACCGTGTGCACGGGGGTCGAAGGCCCATGTGCACGGGGGTGGCAGAGAAGCCAACTCTCGTCCAGAAGATCGCTCTTCATGGTCCTGTCGATGTTGATGCTTGTGTGTACTTGCCGGAGATGGTAGTTCGGGATTCTTTGCACTTGAGCGTCTTCTCGAAGATTAGGAAGACTGCTTGAGGTCCTTGATGAGGGCCTTGAGCTCATTCATGCACTTGTCCATCTTGGCGTCGATGAAGTTCTTCATAGCATTGAACTTGTTGTTGTTGTTGTAGACCGGAGATGATGTTCTTTTCCTATCCATCGCAAGACTCGAGCAAAGGTGAGTAGGAAATGAGATAAACAATACCAAGCTACCTTTTCCCAAAGTTGAGGATGTATCTCGTGTCACTCAATGTGAAATGAAAGAATAGTGGAATTGGTACCGGACTTGTTCACTCACATCTACAAAGTAAAGCTTATCGAGTGGCTTGGTTAGGACAAGTGGCACAAATTTCATGCAAATTGAAGTCCAAGATATTGTAAATATTGAGATAAATCCAAAGGACTCAAAATGAAGAGCAAGTGATCACAAATATAGAGAAGGGCCATAAAGAAACACACACGGTGGGATAATGGGGCTTGTGCAACTATAGGGATGCACAATACAAAATTGCCTAACAAAGACTAAGCTCGTGTTGCACAAACACTAGGAGAGCACTAGCTTGATTGCACACTTGGGCATGATTCACTACTTGGCACCAACCTATATGTATGCAACAAGAATGTTTCCTATTCCATGTATCCTCATGCACAAGTATCTCTTTTCATGCTCAACTCTTTGCTTATAAGCTTATGATCATTCTTTTCTTGCTTACAAGCTTTTTTTTGCTTTTCTCTTACTTTCCACTTTTCTTATTGAGCCTCAACCAATTATGCAAGATAAGTATCACAAGATATGCACGGGAGCAAGCAATTGCACTATATGATATATCCAATGATGTAACAATATGATATCGTATCACTAAGGTGCACAAGTTTTCGCGAAGCCTAGCAATACTCGGATAGCTAGTCTCAATAGATATGAAGGTATTCGCAAAGATGGTGGGGCTATTAGGATGTAATGGCAAGGAAGGAAAAGTTTATGACGGAATGGATACCTTCGTCACACTTAACCTTTCACGAAGTTGGGTGGAATCGGCCTTGCTTCCGGTTGAAGATGGTCTCAAAGGATGGATGGTCGTCGTCGATGTGGAAGCTCGTGGTTGATGTAGTCGATGGAAGAATACAAGTCACTCATGGTGGATGAAGATGTAACCATCCCTAAGTAGCTGAAACACCTTAGGAGACTCAAATCACAACTCAAACAACCACAAATACCAAAGGAACCAAAATGGGTTAGTTGCGGAAGTTTTATGTGGTGGTTTGAAAGTTATTGCAGTGGGCCGAAGCAAAAGATGCAAAAAATGCACAAAATTTGATGGAGTCAAATGGTGGTAAAACCAAGGTGAGTAGCTCAGGCACGTCGCTAGCTTTTCAATGAGCCAAAGAACGCCCAAATCGGACTTTGGGAGTGGAAGTTATGGGCAAAACGGTAAAATGCTCGCGGCTGTTGTAGGGGGGCCATGCGCACGGGGTCCAGGGCCCATGGACATGGGGTCTCGTGCACACGGTACATGTACAAAAGACACGGGGTCACCAGAGACTTCGCGGGGTCCGTGCACATGGGGTCGGGGGCCCGTGCGCACGGGGTAGGCGGAAATTTCACGATTTTTTGGTCAAATTCGATGAGGGAAAGAAAATTTGGGTATGGGGATGCAAGAGGGGGTAGATCTAGTTGCTATACATCAGATCCTCGGATCAAAATCAACAAAAACTCACAAAAACTGCAAATCACAAAAAGTTTGGTATGGCTCTTTTTGTGGGGATTTTTGAAATTGGGCAAGAACAAGCAAAATTAGGCTAGAAAACAAAGAGGGGGGATCCAATTTCGTGATCAACGTGGCTCTAGATACCAAGATGTTGTAGGGTGGAACCCTATGGAGAGATCTTTCACGAATTGGAGGGGGAATCCCCAAGAACAAGATGAACACAACGGGAAAAACAAGAGTAACACTCAAGAGCAAGTCCAATCACACATCCACTAGACCAACAAACACACAAGATCCATAAGGTACATGAACAGGCAAAGGGAAACAAGAAACATGGTAGAGTTCATCCCAAATCCTATGAAGGAGATGAGGGCTTGATGATCTAGACAGATCCTTCCCTCAAGGGGGGCTTTACCCACTAGGAATATTCTCCAATGGAGGCCTTGAACTACAATGGAGTGTCTCTCTCTCAAGAGGAATCCCACAAGAGGAGATACATGAGCTAAGCTTTATCATTTGTGTCTATTCTTAGCTAGCCCTAAATGGAGGAGGGAGAGGAGTATATATAGGTCCAAGGTATGACGGGGTAAGCAGGGGCGAAATGGGGATTACATGGGCAAAGCCTGCAGCAACACTTAGGGGGGCCCGTGTGCACAGGGTAAGTGGAGCCCGTGCGCACGGGGTATCCAGAGACCTGACACATGAGCCCGTGCGCACGGGGTCCGTGAGGCCCGTGGGAACAGTACACGCCCGTGCGCACGGAGTCTTCAGGACCGCCAACCTGGGAGGCTCGTGGGCACGGGGTTGGGGAGGCCCGTGCGCACGGTGTCACCTAGGAGCTGCTACCTTCTTCTTGGTGCTTCCTTCTTCGCTTCCAGGCTTCCGTCTTGGATGGTGTAGTTGTTCTCTTGCGCTTGGACTCCTCCACGATGAATGTGTGGCTCCGCTCACAGCTAAGTATGCACACGAAAGAGGGGTCAAGTAGTATCATCCTCGAAGGGTACAAGTGAATACGTGTAAAGGAGATGATTCACCTTTGTATGCATGAAGTAGATGTGGCACGTGTCACTTGCCAAATGGAATCTTGACATGGTGTGTCCGTAGGATGCTCCGCATCAGTTTGCTAGTATCATGTACTCAGTCTGTCCATGTATATAGGGCTTAATGTGTCTTCCGGGACTAACTTCTGCCCTATTTGGATCCATGGGTTAGAGTTAGTTTGAGCTAGTTGGGGCTTAAATAGTCGTAAAGTATCCAAACATGAGGGTTAGATTGGAACAAGTTGCACCTAACCCACAAAAAAAACTATCCCACCCAAGAGGTGCTAATTGGAGCTAGTTCTCATTGGGACCACTGAAAAATCACTCTTCTCTCTCTATCCCACCATCCAAATGGTGTTAATTGGAGCCAGTTCTTGTGGGGCCCACTGAAAAAATTACTTTTCTCTCTCCGTCAAGTGCATTTATTGTCAATCTAACCCTGTCATCCAAACACCTCTTTGGCTAGAGTTAGTTTAGGGTTAGTCATGAGTTAGTCTAATCTTTAGCTAAGTTAGAGTATCCAAACAGGAGCAGTATAGGACATGTAAGTTGCTCAAAGCATACTGTCAGTTTCGTACGTGAAGGATATTCGAATGATATAATTTTCAAATTATATAAAATCTTATCAATAGCCAAAGGCAACCTCGAAGAATACATTAGACCCTATATATACGTATGGATAAAGGAGTAGTACTAATCGCAACGCATGTATGCGTGTGGAGTACTATAGAACTAAACAAGAATGTTTTACATGCATTGGTTAATTATATCTTAGTTATGGCACTTAACAATTTAATGCACAAAACAAGAACGGTTGACGGGATTAGCAGAAAGCAAAGCGCCTTTTTAGCGGGAATTTTCATCATTCTATGAAGGTGCAAAACCAAGTGCAAATACTACACCAAACAAGTTCAAAACGAGAAACTAGACCCACTCATGGCGTGGCACACCTATCTCGTTTGGTCCGTCGGTCAAAGCACTTCCTCTTCTTGGTATAACAATAGAGTATAGTAATTTTTTAGAATGCTCTTGGCATGTCTCTAACATGTGGGAACGAGTGATGAGTTAACCGACCTCAATAGACAACAAAATCGCCAGCCCGCTGCACTTTGAGAGAGACGAGGAGCGAGAAGCGATACAGGCTGGTGGATTACTAGAGCTAGGTGTAGCACGGAGGCCAAAACATATGGTGAGCATGGGTTGTCCATGTATGATGTAACTACACTGGGTTGCTGTGTTTCGGACTCTTCCGGTCTACTATGGCGAAGATTGGGTAGATTTATATCGCCAAATAAAAATATTAAAGAGTCTAGACGCTCCACTGTGAGGTTTCTTGCTCCTTCTCGGTCGTCAGAAGGCGTTCTTCTAAGTTTTGCCGACATGTGGGACATCCAGCATCCAGGTCCACGTGTCATGCAAGAAAATGGAGTGAAGTATAGTAGGAGAGACTCACCAAACGAACGTAGGTGGAGTACGTGCATGAATCGCCCAAAAAAAGGAATATGAGCACGAAGAGAAGAGGTGCAGGCACCAACGCAGTTACTCTTTGCCTCTTTCGCTAATACTCACACACGGGTACAAAGTGAGCTCATTATGTACGAAGAGGCAGCTAACCTGATAATTTGGCGAGTGTAGTAGTTGTTCATTGGAACCACGCGTAGACGAATCAAAGTTTGATCATGACACGGTGGCGCCTTTTTTATAGATTAAGTTATTATATTCGATGGCACGTACGCAACATTATTTCTCAATGGAACGTTAATCGTGCATGCACTGAATGATGGAGCATGGGATGGTAGCCATGGACATGGTCAGCCCTTTTTGGATACTAATACACTACTTTTGATGTGTCCTGTCAACTCACAAATTAGGAGAAACTTTGCTTACTACTAGTATGACCTCTCCCTCGCTCACGTGCGCGCGGTGGCTCGCAGGACGAGGAGAAGCTTTTGCTTTATGATAGTGCGCTTAATATAGGCGGTGGATATGCAACAGTTAGTTTGGTGTTAGATTGCCAAAAGTATCTATACTGTAGTACCATCATCATTTTTCAACTTCCGAGGCGAAGAGCCAAGCGCACGGTCACTTACTCATAGTATAACCGGCCGTGTTTGCACAAGTTTTTTAACATACAATCTGAGTGGATTGCTCCAGTGGTCATGACACATGAGCTAACTGATTCACACCCTTCCATGCTCCATTTTGTCTTGGTTTCCTTCTTCCGTCCTGCACGCTCACAAGTGGCCCCCATGCTCATGTATGCCAACGTGGTAGTCAATTATTCTGTCATAATCAGCTATCACACCCTTTCGATGCCACGTCAACGTACCCACTAGAAACAAGTTAGACTTGTTTGATTTAACCGCCTCCCTAGGTGTTTGGAGAGGAATTGGCCGGCGTGAGGCAGTTCTATAGGTGGGCAGGAGGCAAAAAACAGGGGAAAACGCTCGAACCAGCTAGACGAGGGAGGGAAGCTTCTACATTTGCGGGGGATGTGGCATTGGCCATTGGGCGGCAACATGCGGTCATCCGGGTACGCAATAAAGGATGTGAAGAGGCTTCCTATATCGGTAAGGACCAACTTCCCTACTGATTGCTCATCCAATAGAACTCCCAAGTTAACTGTGCTGAGGCTGGATTAGTCATCAGATGGGTGACCAAATGGGAAGTGGACTCGATGTTAAAGCTACTAGGATGGGTCACTGTATTTAATTGGCTTAAATGTAGGCACTCCTTTTGTCGTCCTGCCATCTTGTTCTCATTCCTGGGGAGAGGGACAAGGAAGGGATTACGGGTATCTTATCTCTTTTTAGTTTGTAAGCCCACGGGCCTTAGTTAAATTTAAAACTTGTAATCCCCTTTCTCATGTTTGCATTCCGTACGAAATGTACCTATATGGTACGGATTAATGAAAAAGGGTGCTTGCCGGGTTCTTTCTGCGTGAGCGAAGCTCATACTAAGGAATGAATCCTTGTTATTTTTTTAAAATAAACATTGTCGCTCGGCAACAGGCCTTGCCGTCCCCTTACTCCATTCGACCATACTCACGCTTTTGGCGGAGGCAGGGGCGAAGTAGGGTTAGGCCCTACGCTTGCTTCCTTGTCACCACGGCTACAACCAAATTCCGACTCAAAAGATAGTTCTCGGGGGATAGAAAAGGGGAGCACGGTATCCTAGGAATAAAACGAGGTTTCATACGTCCCTATTCCATATGAATATGCAAAATAGGGGATAAAGGACTTATCTGAATCTGCAGGCCCCCGGCAACCTTGACTTGCCGGGACCGGAGCGCCAGCTCGTTCTCTTTCTTCCAAACAGCTTAGTAGAAATGTCCATGTATCCTGCGAACCAAAGAGGACGGAAATGAACAGAGAGACGCACACTCGACCTCTATGCTAGGGGTTAGTCGCTGCTAAGCACTATCGACCCTAACCGAGGGAGAGGCCTGACCTAGCATGCATGCTATGACTTAGGGCGCCAACGCTTCATTTATTTATGCTCAGGGTCTGCGCCTGGCTTTGTACAGAGGGTTACATGCCTTGCCGGCAAGGCTTGTTCAGAAGGTGGTCTGCCGGGGAGCCCATCAACTGCGCCTTATGGGTAAAACGTGCGAAGATGCTCATGTTCCAGGAGTTGCTCACTAGAATGGCATCTTCGGTCTCCAAGTGGACTGCACCGGGCCTGGTGACTCATATCACCCGATAAGGGCCTTCCCACTTCAGCGTCAACTTGTTGGAATTCTTGGCCTATTGAATGCACCGAAGAACAAGGTCGCCTTCCTCAAAGCTTCGGGCATGAACCTTGCGGCTATGGTAGCGGCGCAAGGCTTGCTGGTAGCGCGCTGCTCTCATAGCCGCCTGAAGACGATCTTCCTCGAGGAGCGTTGCGTCATCTTGCCGCAATTTCTCTTGCTCAAGCTCGTCATAAGCAAGCACTCGAGGTGACCTGTATGTGAGTTCCATAGGGAGAACTGCCTCTGCCCCGTATACCAGGGCAAACGGTGTCTGGCCAGTGGCTCGATTTGGCGTTGTTCTGATCGACCAAAGAACCGCCGTCTACTCATCAATCCAGCGCCTTCCGCTCTTGTGCAGCCTGTCAAAAGTCTTCGTCCTCAGGCCTCGCAGTACTTCAGCATTTTCCCTCTCCGCCTGGCCATTGCTCCGTGGGTGTGCCACGGAAGCGAAACATACCTTGCTGCCGGGGTCTTCGATGTATTGCATGAAGGTGTGACTTGTGATTGTGTGCCGTTGTCGGTGATGACCTTGTTTGGCACACCAAAAGGGAAGACTAGCCCCTTGAAGAATTTGACGGCTAACTGCGCTGTCACCTTCCTCACTGCTTCCACCTTTGGCCACTTTGTGAACTTGTCGATTGCAACGTACAAGTACTCAAAGCCCCCGACGGAGTGGGGGAAGGGGCCCAGTATGTCGATCCCCCAGACCGAGAATGGCCAGGAGAGAGGGATTGTTTCAAGGGCTTGAGGTGGCTGATGAAGCTTCTTTGAATGGAACTGACACGCTTCACGCTTGGTTACTAGTGCCATTGCATCCTGGAAGGCAGTGGGCTAGAAGAAACCTTGCCGGAAGGCCTTGCCGGCAAGGGCCCTCAACCCTATGTGGGAGCCACATATGCCTTCATGTATCTCTGCCATCAGCTCCAGTACTTCCTCCCAGGGAATGCACTTCAATTACATGGCGTTTGGTCTTTTTCTGTACAGAACGTCATCAACGAACTGGTACATGGCAGACCGACGGGCTACTTTCTCTGCTTCTTCCTGCTCCTCAGGAAGCTCCCCTGTTTGGAGGAATCGGACGGTATGATGTGCCCATGCCGGAGATTGGGGCTCGACGGCAAGGACTAAAGGCATCTCCTCTGCCATGGGAGAGGCTGTCTCTACGTCCAGGGCTTGACGCCCTGTCGGAGTCGGTTGTCCCACGGGAGGCTCGGTGTCCTCAACAACATCTTCACCAGCGGCTCCAGGGAGCTCGGTGGAATAGTACTTGCCGGGGCCTGATTTCCTCCGCTTGCTCTGCTCTGTTGATGGTTCAACGGATGGTTGAGTTAACCGAAGCACAAAAGTACCTGGTTCCGTAGGTAGTTTGAGGGCAACGCGCTTAGACAGGTAGTCGGTGATGTTGTTCTCCACTCGAGGAACATGTTTCGCCTGTATCCCATCAAAACGCTCCTCCAACTTCCTCACCTCATCTACGTAGGCTTCCATCAGCAGGCTTTGATAATCCTTGTTGATTTGTCTGACGACAAGCTGTGAATCGCCCCTGATGATGAGCTTCTTGACCCCGAGGTCTGCCACGATCCTGAGACCGGCAAGCAATCCCTCGTATTCAGCAGTGTTGTTCGTCGACATCTCCCGTGGAAAGAGCATCTGGATCACATACTTGAGGTGCGCTCCGGTGGGTGCGATGAGCAGCACACCAGCACCGGCGCGTTGAGCGAGAAAGCGCCGTCAAAGTACATAACCCACTTGCGACTTGTTTCCTTGCCGGGAAGAGTGGTCTCCTGGACATCTTCGTCGGGCATCGTGGTCCACTCAGCAATGAACTCCGCCAAGACTCGGCTCTAGATAGTTGAAGTACTTTCAAACTTCAAACCGAAGCTTGATGGCTCCAAGGCCCATTCCACAATCCTCCCCATTGCATCTGAGTTATGCAGTATCCGTTCCAATGGGAGGCGGGTGACGACGGTGATCTCGTGCGCTTGGAAGTAATGACACAGCTTCCTCTAGGCCTAAGGAGGCCGAAGAGCAATTTCTGCACATCGGAGTACCTTGACCTAGCCCCCTGCAAAAGGGAGCTGACAAAGTAGACCGGGTGCTGCATCAACTTCTTCTTCTGCAACACTTCACTTGGTTGCACAGGCCCTGTCCTGTCGGCGTCATACCCTGCCGGGAGCCTCGCCTTGCCAGGACCAGGCCCTGCTGGGGGGAGCTCTGGCTCACCATCCACCAATCCCACCGTTTCCACTGCCTCCTCGCCAACCTCCCTCTGCGCCACTAGTGCGGCGCTGACCACTTGATTCGTTGCCGCTAGATACAGCAGCAGTGGCTCTTGTGGTTTAGGTGCAACTAGTATCGGCGTGGAAGAGAGGTATTTCTTCAAGTCTTGCAGCGCTGCTTCGGCTTCTGGGGTCCATTCCATTGGGCCCACCTTTTTCAAGATTTTTAAAAAGGGAAGGGCACGCTTAGCAGATTTGAAGATGAATCTGCTCATGGCGGCAACGCAGCCAGTGAGCCGATGTACATACTTGATCCGCCTAGGTGCCTCAATGTGCTCAATGGCCTTGATCTTGTCTGGATTCGGCTGAATCCCATGCTGCGACACAAAGAACCCGAGAAGCTTGCCGTACGGAACACCGAAGACACACTTCTCACAGTTTAACTTGTGGTTAATCTTGCGCAAATTTGCAAATGTCTCTTCCAAATCTTGCACAAGTGTCGTCTTGTCCTTGGTTTTGACCACTATGTCATCCATATAAGCTTCCATATTTCTATGTATCTGGGGCTCAAAACCGATTTGGATTGCTCTTGCAAACGTCGAGCCAGCACTCTTCAATTCGAAAGGCATCCGTAAAAAGCAGTACGTACCACATGGGGTGATGAATGTTGTCTTCTTTTCATCTTCTCTCGTCATGAAAATCTGATGGTATCCTGAGTAGGCATCAAGGAATGATAACAGGTCACACCCGGCCGTGGAGTTAACAATCTGGTCAATGTGCGGCACTGGGAAAGGGTCTTTTGGACATGCTTATTGATATCTGTGTAATCAATACACAACCTCCACTTCCCATTTGCCTTGCGCACCACCAACGGATTGGCCAACCATGTCAGATGGAGTAGTCCTCTCACCAAGCCTGCCGCTTCTAGCTTTCTGATCTCTTCTATGATGAACTCCTGCCTTCCCAAAGCTTGCCTCCTGACCTTTTTCTTGAAGGGCCGCGCATGAGGATAGACAGCAAGATGGTGCTCAATCTCCTCCATGGGAACGCCGGGGATGTCGGATGCTTGCCATGCAAACACATCGACATTCGCCCGCAGGAAAGTGACGAGCTCGCCTTCCTATTTTCCATCAAGGGTGGAGCTTATGGTGAAAGCTCCTCCCGTGCCATCCTCCTTGATGGACACCTTCTTGGTTTCTGGTGGTGCATCTCTGATTTCTTGCTCTTGTCGATGGAGCTCTCTGGCACGTCCTCGAAGGGAGCACAACACTCCGAAGAGGTGCGCTTGCTGGAGTGGGTGCGAGAGGTCTTGCCGGTCTCCTTCCCTCCTGGGGCTTCGGCGGCATGAGCAAGTGCCTTGGCGGCAGTCGCTGGAACTGCTTCCCAGTAGAGTTGGTCAGTGCAGATCAACGTATCCTTCTTGTCGCAGGCGACGGTGATGATGGTCATCGGCCCAGGCATCTTCAGCGTGTTGTAGGCATAGTGTGACGCCGCCATGAACTTGGCTAGTGTCGGGTGGCCGAGGATCCCATTGTAGGGCAAGGGGATCTCGGCTACAATGAAGACAATCCTCTCCGTCCTGTAGTTCAACTCGCACCAAACGTCACGGGCAGCGTGACCTTACCCTTCGGCTGACTCCTTCCTGGGTTGACCCCTTGAAACATGCCCGTCTCTTCGAGGTCTCCATCAGGAATCTGCAGCCTTTTGATCACAATGGGCAAGATCAAGTTCAAACCGGCCCCGCCGTCAACTAGCATCTTCGTCACCTTGAGCTTGCATATCGTTGCTGAAACCAACAACGGCAAACACCCGACCGCAGTCGTGCGATCAGGGTGGTCCTCGGTGTCAAAGATGATAGTCGTACTGGACCACTTCAGTGCCTTCCATGCGTCGAGTGATGGCTCCACCGCTGTGATCTCCAGCACCCACTGCTTGAGATGGCAGTGAGAGGTGTGCAGCGAGGTGGCACCATCGATGCACATGGCCTTTGTAGCTTTCTGAAACTCATGGTCGCTGGACTCGTCATCCTTGTCATGGTCATTGCCTTCCTGCATCTTGTCGCGGCCCTGGCTGAGCCTCTCTTGCTGGTTATCCTTGCCGCGGCGGCCTCCTTGGCTGCCATGCTTCTTGTCGGATCCTTCGGCACTGTCTTGGCCCTTCTCCTTGTCCCTCCTCTCATACTTAGCTTTTTGCTTTTCTGCAAGCAGCTCAACTTCTCATCAGTTCTGGAGGTCATGGCCCTTGGTGCGGTGGATCTTGCAATATTGCTTGTCAGAGCTTCCTGGCTTGTCGGCAGCCGCGAAGGCCCGGTAAGTGGCACACCCGGCAACTTCCTTGCCGGGGTCGCTTGCCTTGGCTTTCTTGGCAGCGCCTGTGTCGTCGGATCCCTCGATGGCAAGCACCACCTTTCTGTTGCGCTTTCTGTTACGGCGCCGACCATTCTTCATCGGGGCGCGGGTGTCATTGTTTGTGGAGTCTATTTCCGCACTGGCGTCCTCGCCGAGGTACTTCTTCCCCTCTTCAGCTCGAGCACACCTATCGGCCAGAACATAGAGTTCGGCTAAATCTTTGACCTTGTTCATCGCTATCTCTTCAAGCATCTTACGGTTGCGCACATTCTGGTGGAATGCGCTGATCGCGGCGGCGCGGTGAACGTTTGGGATGTTATACTGCACCCGGCTGAACCTCTGGATGTACTTGCGCAGGTTTTCCCCTTTCTTCTGGGGGATGATATGCAGATCGCTCTCCTGACCATGAGCTTGATGGCCTCCAGTGAAGGCGCCAACAAACTCATGACATAGATCCAACCAAGAAGAAATGGAACCACCAGCAAGTGCATCAACCATGACATAACGTTGGGCTTAAGTGCCAACGGGAAGTAATTGGCAAGCACCTTGTCGTCGCGGGCTCCAGCAGCTTGCATCACAATGGTGTAGATGCTGAGGAACTCTGACGGGTGAGTCTTCCCGTTGTACTTCTCGCCAACGTCGGTCTTGAACATGCGGTGGGAGGGCCACTAGAACTGCCGCAGCTCACGGGTAAAGGCTGGGCAACCCACCTTGTAGGGTAGGATACCGTAGCCTCCCTATGTTGGGTGGTCCATAGTAGGCCCTGCCCACCTATCTGACTGGTGGCGCACATCATGCCAGTGTTCAATGGTGGTTCGAGCGTCTTCAAGGGCTCCTGAAGAACTTGGCGCTGATCACGGTGGGTCCGTGGATCGGACGACGCTATGGACATGTTATCACAAGCATCATCACGATGGATCGACACTTGCGGTAACTGGCATGGGGGAGGAGAGTGCATCATGGCTGCATCACCCCCAGCCCTTCCTCTACCGGCATGCGGTGGCTCGAGGGAGCATCGGCCTACGGGCCCCACTGGTCATGTCTCATCTTTGTTGGCAATGCCGACGAGGCTCCGGACGGTGGCTCTCCACTTGTCGAGCTTCTCCGCAGCAGGAGGAAAGTCGAGGAGCAGTTGCGCGTACGCTAGAGCTTCTGCTAGCGTGGGCGGCGATGAAAGCTACATGCACCGTGATGCGCTTTGACTTCTAACCACGTTAGAAGGAGCTCTATCATGGCCCTGCGGCTGTCCGCCATTTTCGCCAGCACCTCGGCGTGCATGTTGGCCTCCTTTGTCCCGCGAAAGATGCGCGGGACTCTTCCCATGGCGGCGCCCAGGGTCACCAGCGTGGTAATGCTGCTCATCGCGCACAACTTAGGAAGAGCGCGTCGTGGGCGCTGGCGTACGTGTCTTGGAAGCTGCCACACTATCGGTAGGTGGAATGGCGACGCCCTAGGAGGGCCCCGCGTTGCCTGTAGGGGTCCCAACTCCGTCTTTGGATGTGGCAACGTGCGGCCCGTTGTCTTGCACACGAACGACGCCGCTCGCCAGGCTTTGACTGCCAGAGCGATGCGGGTGTTCGCGGGCCGCGCCCCGGGTTCTGCCCGCGATCGCCCCACCACCTGCCCACATTGGTACGGGCAGTCCGGCTCAGGATGAACCGATCACCGTCGTGGTCTTCTTCTTGGGAGCCATGGCGACGAAGAACTGCTAGACTAGCCGCTAGACCAGATTTTCACAACTATGCCCCCTATTTGGCGCGCCAAAGATGTCGGTGGGAACGATACCTATGGGATCACTGGAATCCCTACTACAGTCGGTGGGCGCGAGGTTGTGGAAAGAGCGGGTCTAGGAGCCAGCAAGAGGATCATTTACCCAGTTTCATGCCGCGAGGATCGTGTAATACCCTAGTCCTGCTTTGGTGTATATCTGAATGTTCTCGAGCTAGCTATGGTGTGTCACTTGCTCAAAAGAGCCGAATCCTTTTCCTATATGCCTCGGGCCTCCTTTTATAGGAAAAAGGGGACGCCACAATGGCACACAGGAGGTGGAAAGTGCATGCGGTGGCTGAGCCTATCCTCTGGCAGCGTCGGACAAACGCATTTAATGCGTTGCCGACGTGCCCTTCTTGTTGTCGCTGCTTCGCCTTGCTGCGACACGCGTCCGGGACAGCGCGGCGTGTAGTGCCATGTAGGCTGGTAGGCTGCTGAGCTGGTGCGGTGGCAGGGTCTTCATGAAGATCTGCATGCCACCACATAGGTGCTTGCTGAATTGGTCTCGGGGCCGCACGTCTCCACGCAGGTGCTCACCTGGCTGGCTACGCTGCCAGCTGCATGGGAACGGCGGTGGAACCTTGGCGGGCGTGGGCTTGGCTGCGGCCCCGCTGACGTCCTCGGCAAGGGTCTTGTCGGGGCTCCAACAAGGGTCTTGCCACGGCACTGTGGTCATTGTCGGTGTCAAAACCGGCGGATCTCGGGTAGGGGGTCCCAAACCGTGCGTCTAAGGCTAATGGTAACAGGAGGTGGGGGACACAATGTTTACCCAGGTTCGGGCCCTCTCGATGGAGGTAATACCCTAGTTCCTGCTTGATTGATCTTGATGATACAAGTATTACAAGAGTCGATCTACCACGAGATCGTAGAGGCTAAAAACTAGAAGCTAGCCTATGATTATGATTGTTGTTGTCCTATGGACTAAACCCTCCGGTTTATATAGACACCGGTGAGGGCTAGGGTTACACAGAGTCGGTTACAGACAAGGAGATCTACATATCTGAATTGCCAAGCTTTCCTTGCACGCAAAGGAGAGTCCCACCCGGACACGGGATGTAGTCTTTAATCTTGTATCTTCATAGTCTAACAGTCCGGCCAAAGTATATACTCCAGCTGTCTGAGGACCCCCTAATCTAGGACTCCCTCAGTAGCCCTGAACCAGGATTCAATGATGATGAGTCTGGCGCGCAGATTGTCTTAGGCATTGCAAGGCGGGTTCCTTCTTCGAATACTATCGGCGTTCTGGGAACGGGGGTCCCCAGACTTGCCTGACTGCAGCCTGCGGCGTGGCTCAAGCAGTGGCCCAGTACGACCCGTCTTCATCAACTCAAGCTCAAGACCCTCG
Organism: Triticum dicoccoides; assembly: GCF_002162155.2. NCBI lineage: Eukaryota > Viridiplantae > Streptophyta > Magnoliopsida > Poales > Poaceae > Triticum > Triticum dicoccoides. Next base: position 236,617,060 of record NC_041381.1, on the reverse strand, counting down.
CGAGGGGCCATGCCTCGCGGGGTGGACCACGCAAGGCTTCCTCAGGAGCGGCCTCGCCAGGCAGGCTCGCGAGGAGGCGGAGAGATCAAGGCAGGGTTACCTCACGAGGTGCTCATGATTCAAGCCATGACGTTCAAGGCCAGGCGGGTGCCAGGCAGGCGCCAGCCAGCGCAGTGTCCTCGTTTCCTATCTGGTGCAAAGGGGGCAAGCACAGGCACGGAGTACCGAGGCATCAAGCAAAGGTTACCATGTCGGTGCAACGACACCAAGACTAGCAGAGTGACTAGACGAAGGTCACCGTGGAGCCCAAGACGGCGTCATCGCAAGTGCCTTTGGCAGTCAAAGACCAACTTTAGTCAGGATAACTTGTACTAGCTGTTACCCTTCAAAATGGCCATTGTTGGCTCCTTTCCCGCTCAATATTTGGGAAGAGGACCAAGGCCCCTATAAATAGAGATAGACAGCACCACAGTGAGGGAAAAAGAGGGATCTCATCTCATCCAGAGCGGACCGAATCCATCCCAAGTAGAACACCGCACCAACTGAAGAACACCTCTCGCGAGGCTGTTCTTCCTCTATACTGTTCATCATCAGGCGAGAGGCAATCCACCACACCACACACTAGAGTAGGGTATTACACCACAACGGTGGCCCGAACTAGTATAAACCTTGGGTCCCTTGTGTCGTTCATCGTGTAGCTTAGATTCACGGCGAGGCGTTGGGACGTGGATCGGCAGGGGGAATATCTTCGCACGCACCCAGAATTCGAACCTTAAGGGTTTTGCTGGAACCCGATATCTGACATTTGGCGCGCCAGGTAGGGGGCGCCGAAATCTTTCTTTCGTTGTTCCGCATTCCATCATTCATCGCATCCATGGCAGACGCTTGCCGAGCTCGCGCCGAGCGTCGGGCTGCCCTTGCTGCCCGCATCGCCCAGACGGCTCCCGTCAGTGGGCCTCCTCATCGTTCTCTGTCGCCTGCCGCAAACACCGCCACCGGCCTGGTGGGGAACGAGCAGCAAGCATCATCGCTGCATCCCTCGGTGTGGCGGGAAGGCCGCATCGCCACTCCGTCGCTTACTCCAGTTGGTTCGTTGTCTCACGCTCGTCGCGCTCCCACGGACGCGCAGGTCGCGCTGCTCCTGGCATGTGAGCTCCTGCACTACCGCCCCATTGACAACCTCCACGAGGAGTGGCTCGCTTGCATCACCGAGCCCGTCAGCGCCGCAGGGGGCTCTCCTGCGCCGTCCCTCTCGCTGCCTCACCCTCCATCCTGCGTGGGTGATGCAGCTCAGGAGGTGCCTCCGCCACCTCCTCCCCAAGAAGGTGCCCTGGCTCCGAGGCGCGCGGCCCCTGGAAGAGACCCACCGCGTCCAGCGCTCGCGCGACAAGAAAGGAGCTACCAAGAAATCCCTCGTCCCCAAGAAGGCGCTCGCATGCTCCCTGCTCCAGCACGTCAAGACCGCATCCCTGCGCCAGCACGCCAAGACCCCGCGCTGCCCCTGGCGGCGGCGCGCGGGAATCTCCAAAAGCAAGTCCCGCGTTTGCAAAGGGCTCAAGTGGCTACTGCAGGCTGTCGTGCCTTCACCACCGAGCTACACAGTTTTTCCTGGTCGGGCAAGTTCGAGCCGGATCTGCCTCCTCCCTACGACGGCACCGCCGACCCCATGGAGTTCCTGCAGCTCTACGAGCTGGGTATCGAGGCGGCCAACAGAGACGAAAAGGTCATGGCAAACTGGTTTCCCATGGCGCTCAAAGATGGTGCCTGCACCTGGCTCCTGAACCTGCCTCCCGGCTCGATCTCCTCTTGGGACGAGATGCGCACCCACTTCATCGCCAACTTCCAGGCCACTCACGACCGTCCTCCAGTCATGGGTGACCTGCGCCGCATCAAGCAGCAACCTAGAGAAACCTTGTAGAAGTACATCCAGCACTTCAACAACGGTCGCCTCAAGATTCCCAAGGTGACCGAGGAGGCCATCATCTCAACCTTCTCTGACGGCGTCCGCGACGTCAAGATGAAGGAGGAGCTGGCTATCCACGAGGATCTGTGCACATCTCTGGAGTTGTTCAACCTGGCGACCAAGTGCGCAAGGGCTGAGGAGGGGCGCCTCTCCCTCCTCGAGCTTCCAGCCGCAGACCCAGAATAGAAGAAAGCCAAGGCCAAGGACGTGAAGCACAAAGGAGCAGCTGTGCACGCAGCAGAACTAGACATGAAGCACAGCAGGGACCATCCGAAGCCGTCCAAGGGCTGCCGATACTTCGCCTACCACGCCCTCCACACCCACAACACCAACGAATGCCAGGAGCTCAGGGCCGTACGAGAAGGACGCATCGGTCGATGCCCCGAGCGCAACGATTGGGGCTACGGCCGAGGAGGAGGAAGAGGTGGAGGATGATGGGACAACCGAGGCCCTTGCTAGGAGTGGCGTGACCGACCTCGCGAGGACCGCTAGCAGGACCAGCCTCGCGAGGGGGCTTGGAGGGATCAACCTCATGAGGATCGCCCGCAGGGCAACGCAGGCCTTCCTCCTCTGCCACCACCGCCAAGAAGGAATGACGACCACCACCAGGACGAGGGGGTTGGGGGCTTCCAGGAGCCACGTGCTATCGCTTGCATCTTGGGCGGTGCCCAGGCCCCAGCCTCCCAGCGCATCTTCAAGCAGTTTGCTCGCGAGGTGAATGCAGTCCTCCCCAAGCTCGAGGCCACGCGCCCTCTCAGGTGGTCCACGTGCGCCATCACATTCAGCTCAGCGGATCAGCTCAAGTGTGCGGCTACAGCTGGTGTCCTCCCAATGCTTTGTTCCCCAGTCATCAGCAATGCGCAAGTTACGAGGACCCTCATCGATGGCGGCACAGGACTCAACGTCCTGTCCGTAGAGACGTTTAACAATCTCCAAGTGCCATATGATCAACTTCAACCAACCAAGCCTTTCTCAGGAGTCACTGACAGCTCCACCACTCCGATAGGGCAGGTCCGCCTCCCTGTCACCTTTGGACAGTGTAAGAACTACCGTACCGAGCTCATCGACTTCGATGTTTCCCACATTCGCCTGCCATACAATGCCATCCTCGGGTATCCAGCCCTGGCCAAGTTCATGGCAGTGACTCACCATGGTTACAATGTCCTCAAGATGCGAGGAAGCGGCGGGATCATCACAGTCCCATGCAAAGAGAAAGATTCGGTGTGCTCTCTCGAGCGTGCCTTCCAAGCTGCATCAGTCGAGGACCCAGACGGCAGGAGTGAGAACCCTCCCAAGGTAGTTCCCAAGAAGAAGAAGACATCACCTAGCTCAAGGCCTCGGGAGGTAGGCATCTCCAGAGGCGCCGCATCAGGATCTGCGCCCGTGCAAGGGGCACCTCCCTCCGTCGCATAGGAAGGCGCGCCCGGCGGCCTCCACGGACAAGGCTCGGGGACTCTCTCCTGGAGGGCCTCAGACTCTGCCAAGATCACGAGGGAGGCGCTCGGGCACCACTTGGAGGCATGCTTCGTGAAACGTTTCCCTCAGGAAGGCATGGGGCAAGGAGGGCCCAACCCTCAGGAGTTCATCACCAAGGCCACTCAGGAGCTGCAGGAATCAAGACTCATGCGCGGCGATCACCGCCTGCCTAGTGTAGCTACCCATCTAGGCGAGGATGGTGGGCTGCACGTCTGCATCGACTACCCAGGGCTCAACCGAGTCGCTTCTCAGGAGAGTTTCTGGCCTTCGCGCGTGGGACGCTGCGAGGGCCCGCCACACAGCTATGTTTGCATGCCTTTCGGCCTGCCGAACGCGGCTGCTGCTCACCAGCGTCTTCTGCGGAGCATTCTGGCAGCTCACGAGGCCAGGCACCATGCGGTTCTGGCGGAGATGGAGATGGTCCTCGAGGAGCCACCCGGGCCCCTAGAGCCTCCCGAGGCTCAGGGCTCCGACGGCTCGTGAGGACTGGCCCCTTCACCACGTATCGTCAGCTACTTCAACACCCGCTCTACAATGGTATCAGGTGACATCTTTCGAGTTTCATTTCAGCTAGGAGCGCCCTCAGGGCTACATTATTCCCAGGTCGCGTAGGTCAGTCCCTGCGGCATGTATCTCTTTTGCTTATGTCTTTAATTCACCTTGCTGGGGGCGCCCCTCGGGCTTCATGATCCCCAAGCCTCTTAGGCCTGACCCAGTGGTGTGTATCTTTCCTGCATCTATCGAATCTGATTTGCCTTTCATGCTTAACCTACGTGTGATAATCACCTTCTCGATTGACACCTACCTTTGGAGCCACTCGCGTTGGCACGGTGCTTGTGCATGGGTCCATCCCTGCAACGTCGACAAATCTGAGTGGTCGAGCTCTGGCCTGTGGTAGCCCCGCAAGCGTCACCTCACCAGGCCCTCAGTGCCCTCACCACTCTCTCGGAGCAACCAATGGCTAGAAGGCAATCGTAATGGCAACCCTTGCTTCTCTCGTGTTGGTTTACATGGACTACCTAAGGAATAATGTGGGGGGCGTCGCGAGCTCTCTCTCTCCCTCACCCATGCGATCCGCTCGCGCTTAAAAGGGGAGCTCCTGAGCATCGCAACTCAGTAACTCTTACTGGCTCTCCATCCCTCACCCCTGGCCTTGTCCACGGCATCGGGACCTGGCATACCAGCGGTGGCTGAGCTCGCTCGAGGGACGGGACCTGAGGACGTAGAGCACGATAGAGAGTGCGGGGAAGGGAGGAGAAGCTCACGAAGGCCTGACCCAGCTACACCCCAGCTGCCGACGCGCAAGTCCTGCACCTCACGAAGGAACGACTCCATACTTTTGAGATAAGTCTCGCTCCTCGAATAGCTAATCGATGCGACACCAAATCCCCCCACTTAGTGCGGCTCTGTGACGGCGACGTTACCTTCCTTTCTCACCTTACGGCGGTTGCTTGGGTGCTAAAGGGGACCTCCTGAGCATCACCCCTTAGGGGATCTTACTGGAACTTGGGCCGCTCACCTCTTGGCCTTGACCACGGCATCGCGACCTGGCATACCAGCAACGGCTGAAGCCTGCCTGGGGACCGGGACCTGTCAGCATAGAGCACCAAGTCGTCACGAGGTTAGAAAGGGGGAACCAAGCCAGAATAGGGCAAGCATTTGCATCACTTCTTAATAAGGATAATATCAACAAAAGACATGGCAGACACTTTACATGCCCCCATGGGGTACTTTCTCCATTCCTCGTAGGGAACAAAAGTTACTAACCCTAAGGAGCTCTAACTACACACGCCCTCATGGCCGATGCCATCATCAACAGTGGGCCACGAGGGGCCGACGCCAACCCCATCCAGATCAGCCACGCCGGCGGCCTGATGCAGCTGCCTTGCTCCGGGCATGGCACGAGCTCGGGGCACGTAGCTGTCATCGCTCGTCTCAGGAGTCGTGAAGAGCTCGGGAGAGTCGCTAGACTCCCAAGAATCTTTGCTGCTGCCAGAGGAGCCATTAGGGAAGCGGGTGGCAGGCCTAATCCTTGCCACATCGACGTCCCGGCTGCCTCCCCTAGGGTAGCACTCCAGCCGACGGCCTTCTACATCGAAGACCTTGAAGAGCATCAAGGAGGCACCATCGTATTCGAAATGAATCACGAGGGCGCCCCCTATTAGGTAGACCCGGGCAATCTCACCCCAGCCTCGGGTCATGTAGACCTTTCCCGGAGCGACGACCTCAACCTCCGCTCTGGTCGCCGGGGTGCCGCAGTCGGTGTGCTGTAGCCAAAGCTCGGGGGGCCCCTTGGCGGTATCTCGAAGGCGAAGAAGGGAGGAAAGCGTATCCAGGAGCTTGGAGGCATGGTGGCGTGGAGCACAAGCTCGCGAGAGGAGTCTGCGGTGTGGACTCCAGGAGCGATGGCGCGCACCGCCACAACTCGTCAGCGTCGCTGGCTGCGCGGGCGGCGCCGCTCGGCGTCTTCTTCTCCAGGGCCCTCAGCCCGGGCGTACAGAGGTAGCGGAAACCCAGGAGGTGGCCGCTCGTACCAAGGCCTCGACGTCTCCGGTCGAGCAACCTCGTCACGGCAGCCGGGGACCGGTCGTTTCTTCGGCGGGAGTGGGTCGGGCCCCTCCCGGAGGGCCTTCCCTTTCTCCTCAGCTGAGAACCGGTGGATCGGTGCCATTGGCGATAAGATGGAGGAGGGGCGAGGAAGAAGAAGCGAGCGGAGCGAGAAGAGATGGACTGCGGGGCTCACGCCTCTCCGTACTTATAGTCCGAATGAGGCCAACTGTCGGCCTCCACGATCGCAGGTAATCATGACTCTTTTTGCATGCAGCAGGGACTCGTCAAATCGGGTAGTTGCCGAGGCAGCGTGGGGAAGCGGAGACGCCCACGTCCAATCAACCGCCACGCGGCGACCAAGGCTGCAGAATGTTGGGGCCCATGGCGCTCCACACTTGCCCTTTGGCTTCGCTGGTAAGCTAAGTCCGAGCGCGCCTTGGGCCTGGGGGCTACTGTCGGCATTCTGGGAACGGGGGTCCCCAGACTTGTCTGCCTGCGACCTGCAGCGTGGCTCAAGCAATGGCCCAGTACGGCCTGTCTTCATCAACCCAAGCTCAAGACCCTCGCGAGGGGGCAAGCCTCGCGAGGTAGACAACGCAAGGCTTCTTCAGGGGCAGCCTCGCCAGGCAGGCTCGTAGGAGGCGGAGAGATAAAGGCAGGGGTACCTGGCGAGGTGCTCATGACGCAAGCCATGACGATCAAGGCCAAGCGGGCGCCAGGCGAGCGCCAGCCAGTGCAGTGTCCTCGTTTCCTCTTTCGTGCAAACGGGGCAAGCGCAGGCACTGAGTACCGAAGCATCAAGCAAAGGTTACCATATCGGTGCAACGAGACCAAGACCAGCAGAATGGCAGGACGAAGGTCACCGTGGATCCCAAGACGACATCATCGCCAGTGCATTTGGCAGTCGAAGACCAACTTTTGTCGGGATAAATTGTACTAGTTGTTCCCCTTCAAAATGTTCGTTGTTGGCTCCCTTCCCGCTCAATATTTGGGAAGAGGACCAGGGCCCCTATAAATAGAGATAGCCACCACCATAGTGAGGAAAATAGAGAGATCTCATCTCATCTAGAGCGGACCGAATCCATCCCAAGTAGAACAGCGCACCAGCTCAAGAACACCTCTCGCGAGGCTGTTCTTCCTCTATACTGTTCATCATCGGCCCCAGAGGCAATCCACCACACCACACACTAGAGTAGGGTATTACACCACAACGATGGCCCGAACTAGTATAAACCTTGTGTCCCTTGTGTCGTTCATCATGTAGCTTAGATTCACGGCGAGGCGTAGGGACGTGGATCGGCAGGGGGAAGATCTTCGCGCGCACCCCAGAGTTTGAACCTTAAGGGTTTTGCCGGAACCCAATATCTGACAAATACTCCATAGAAGATTTTGAACATGAGGATCGTGTCCAGCTCTGCAAAACAAATTCCGCATACCACCGTAGAGAGCACAATATTCCACAAATCTAATCTGCTGACAACTTTACATAGCATGACATCACACTTTGGCCCAGTCATTATTCGAACCATTTTTCTCAACCAGCTACTGCACGTATTGCAAGGTGGTTTCCTTGGCACATCTTGTCGAAGTAGAGATCGTGTCCCCTTATCATGGGATTCTCATCAATACGGGTGTGGGTAACCCAACCGCGCCATCAATCGCAGCGCTTGGGGAATAAGTGATTTTACGGGGCAAGTGGGGAGGCGCACAGTTTCTACCGCCTTTATAAAGGGATAAAGATTCCTCTTTTTCACCCACGCCTTCTTCTTCCCCTGCCCATTCATTCTCGCACGCTCGAGCTCTAGCGCCCAAGTTCTCACCTTCTCCGCAAAGCATTCCAAACATGTCCGGAGCGGGAGGCAAGTGCATGGTTTCCTACGTTACGGAGGAGGACATTATGAAGCTCTGGGAAGCCGGATACTTGGCCGCAAACATTGCGCACCGGCTCCCAGACGCAGGGCAGATCGTCCCTACTCCAGAGCCCCATGAGAGGGTTGTATTCCTTGCGCACTTTGTCCATGGACTAGGATTCCCCCTCCACCCATTTGTCCGCAGGCTCATGTTCTACTACGGGATGGACTTCCATGATCTGGCCCCCAATTTCATTCTCAACATCTCGGCGTTTCTCGTCGTGTGCGAGGCCTTCCTCCGCATCAAGCCCTACTTCGGCCTATGGCTGAAGACCTTCAACATGAAGCCGAAGGTGGTGGTCGGCCAGCAATCGGAGTGCGGAGGTGCCATGGTGGGCAAGATGCCCAACGTCACCTGGCTCGAAGGCTCCTATGTGGAGATCATGAAGGGGTGGCAATCGGGGTGGTTCTATATCACCGAGCCGCGCGACTTCAACTGGGTGGCGGCCCCTGAATTTCGATCCGGCATCCCCATGCGGCGCACCTCCTGGAAAGAGAAGGGCTTAGCCTGGGGTGCATCGGTAGAGCTGACCAGACTCCAGACCTGTATCAAAAATATGATAAGCAAGAAGATCAAGCTTGTCAACATGGTCCAAGTCATGCTCTTCCGCTGGATCCTTCTGTGTCAAGGACGGACTTTCAATATGTGGGAGTTTGACCCGGCCGAACACCAGACGCTACGAGAGCTCTTCGATATGACGCACGAAGACGTCTGGCAGGTGCTGTTCAAGGCCACCGAGGTACCTCCGCCTATAACCGAGGATCATGGACTTGGCGCAAAGCGCCCCGCTACTCTGGTAAGTTTTTATATTTTCCACGATGGGCCCTTTCCTGATATGTTCGCGGGAGAAATCTAAGCCTCCATGCCGATTTAACAGGACTGGGTAGCGTTAGCGGAGAGGATTGACTATCCGTCTCCGTTACCCAAAGATCCAGCATCGACCATCTTGATGAAGATGATGTTTCCGGCGCCCTATGAGTTTCCGGAGAAGAAGGCCAAGAAAAAGGCCGTGGGGACCAGGAAAGGTCTCCGGCGCAAGTTTGTATCGGACTCATCGTCCGAGACAACGAGGCGCACTCCTCCAACGAAAACAAGCAGTAGGAAGAGGAAAATCTTCCCCCTCCAACTGGGGTGGAAAAGAAAAGGAAGGCCGCCCCATCTGAGGAGGCCGAAGGGTCCAAGAAGGGAAAGATCCTCCCTCCTGGCCACTCCATAACAGCCGCCTAGAGCAACAAAGAGTGGCTGCCCAGGGACAAGCCCCTGGCGAAGTCGTAAGTATCTGGATACTATAATACCTCCGGCATGTTTTGCTCTATTGCTTCTTATCAAGTTAAATATGATCATGTAGTCCATCCAAAGCCCACATCGACGATCCTCCTCGGATGGATCTCTGAGCGCGTCGGTGATGAAGAGCGATTTGCTCCCGACGGCCACCACCCCCCGGCTCGCGGACGACATCGAGGTGTTGTCCCAGAGGATACTGGACCAGGGGGAGATAGTTCTAGAGACGCCCCAAGGCAAAATCCCCAACGCCGGGCACATGGGGGGAAAGACCCCCATGGATTCTGATGACAGGGGTCGCAGCAAGTTTGGCCCCCAGCCGAATACTGTGCCAGAACCCCCAGTGGTACCGGATTCGGGCAGGCAGCCCCTCGCTAAGGGGGCGAGCCGCCTGTGCCGATGACCTCTGTCTATCCAGAGGCATCGGACAACTTGCTGGGAGTGCTTCAGGGCGCTTCCATTGATGAAGAGCACCGTACTCTTATGAGTACGGAGATTGAGAAGGTTCGGTCCGCCAAAGGTGGATTGAACGAAGCCTGCACCAGCCTCCTAACAGGCTTTTAGGTAAGTAATTAAATTATGAGAAAATATCCCAGCATAGACAGTAGCCCCTGATGCTCTTTTTGGTGTTCGAAAAGAAAATCCAAACCGAGGATCAAATAACATCCACAGGAGTCTAATAAGAGTATGTCTATGTGAATAAGTAGCGTCACTGCTGGCTGCTGCTGCTCGTACTGCGGAGGTCTCCGGACTGAAGTGGGACCTAGAGCAGAACGAGGAAGAGCTCAGCCTTGTGAAGAGGCAGCTCGAGGAAAACAAAGGTACAAAATGCCCTGTCTGTATGCCATCTAAAGGAAAAGTTGTTGATGCTAATAGAAGCGTCATGAATGCCAATATGGGCCACAACTAAAGTGGCGGCCCTTAAGAAGGCGCTGTCCGAGGCCGAGGACAAAGCGGCCAAGGAGCGCACCGAGCGCGAGAAACAAGAGGCTCGGGTTGGCGAGGTCCAGCAAGAGCTCCAGGACTTCGTCAAGAAATACGAGTCCTTGGAGCGTGACTCTAAGACGCAAGAGTCCGAGCTTGCAAAGGCCTGCCAGAGTGCACAAGATGCCAAAGCTGAAGCCCAAAAGGCCCTCCAAGAGGATCAAGCGGCCAAGAAGATTGTGGCGGGTAAGGCATTCAATATGCAAAGCAAGCATGTGAAGGAGAATTTCTTTTTACTTACCCGAACTTGGAGCTCTCCAGGAGCATTCGCAGATCTGCCGCGCAGCATCTTTGATGCCGCAGAGTTCTTCCGTGCTGAGGAAGGGAGCTCGACAAAGAAGTTGTTCTGGTCCCAGTATATTGAGGCCGAAAACCCGATGACCTTGAGCGACCAGTTGAAGAAACTGGTCGAACTTCACAAGGCGGTCGAACTGGCCATGAAGGACCTCATAGTCCGGATGTGGCCTGGCGTGCCCCTGCCCAGCCGCTACTTCAGCCTGGTAAAGTGGCTTGTGAATGCCTACACACGGTTTGAAGTCATAAATTGGTCAGTCTGTATTGAAGGTGCGCACAGGGCCTTGGCCCGTGCGAAAGTGCACTGGGCGAAGATGGATGCCGAGAAGCTGGTAACGAAGGGGTCGCCGAAGGGCAAGGAGCATCGCCACCCCGAACAGTATTATGACAATGTCCTGAAGGGTGCCCGCCTTGTGGCGGAGGAATGTGGTAAGGATGTAATATTTGAATGAATGTACTCATGTCATCCTGTAATATGAAAACGAGTTCATGTGCGCTATATAACGCTTGTTGATTTAAAATATTACCTTCTGTGTGGCTGTTTATAAAGTCTGAGAGTTGGCCAGTTGTCGGCTTCTGCCCCCATGTAACTAGTACTGGGGTGTTCGAGATAAATCTAAACACTCTTTATCCAATTTTTTGGTCCTTTAACGAGATGTTTAGTGCAGCGAATGAGTCAATCGGACTATACAGCTTTATCACTCTCACTTAGCCATAGAAGTCTACAATTTTAAATTTTCGCGAAGCCCCTAGTATTCGGAAGGCCGAACTTGGGGCGCTATGCACGCCTAAATCGGACAAGGCCGATTCCTCGCCCAAAGCGGAAACAATCTTTAAGGATTTGAGACCTCTCGAACAGCGACCAGCTCTCGCCTCATCATGACAGTCAGTTTTCGGCTTTCTCTACTGAGGTGCTCGTCCGGAAGAACCGGGACACAATCGCAGTAGTTCTCCCTGTGCTACCTTAGTTGATATAGCGGAACGTAAGGTACCAAAACATGGGAGCCGGGCAAACCCAACTATTGACCCAAGACATGATTCAGAGCTGATGCATATAGTGCTATAAGTTCGGGGTGCCGCACTGTCGAAAGTGTTCGGACTTTTCTTGCCGTGTTATGGGGTACACAGAAGCCCCTGGCGAGCTGGACGTACCAAAATGTACGGGTGCAATTTGGAATAAATAAACAGTAAAGGAAAAGGATAAAGAAATGTAGTAGTAAGCTGACGCTGTACATTATTTTCAATTGTTATTTGAATAGTACATCAAGGCATATGTGTACAAGTAGTGCGATAAGTGGAACAGGACTGTTTGACACGTCCTGACCAAGAGCGAGCTACGTGCGGGTATGTAAAACAGGTATAGCGATCGTTATCAGAGACCACCTGGGGATTCCCTTGTACGCCAAAGCTTCTTGTCTCCTTGGTGTGTCCGTCCCGCTATGGGGTCCGATAGTCAGGCTATTGGAAGAGCCTCCCGAAGATAGGGACTTGAAAAGAAAAAGGTGTAAAGATACATGGATCCTGGGGCGGTTGAGCCACATTGCGGACCGAGTCATAGCCGTGCCTCCGCCTATGCCCATGGTATTTTGAGTGCGTACTTATGCACGCGTGGCACAATTTTTGCCGCTTGACTGGGACTAGGATGGAGGCTGAATTTCTAGGCGAGCTCTGGATGTGCCGGACGATCATGTTGCAGTGTACTCCGGACTCGCTTGACAGTGTCCCGGGGCTTTATCACCGAATTGGCAGTCTGCCTGAGAAGGCTGCTTTGTACCTCTACTACGAGGGCCGCAGTGTGCTCCTCCGTACGGAGAGCGCGCTCTGTGTTTCCATTAACTATTATAACCCCGCGAGGTCCTGGCATTTTGAGCTTGTGGTATGCATAATGTGGTACCGGATTGAATCTGGCAAATGCGGTTCGTCAGAGCAGCGTGTGATAGCCACTGTAGAAGGGGACGATATCGAAGATTAACTCCTCGCTTCGGAAGTTGTCCGGAGATCCGAAGACCACTTCCAGTGTGATTGAGCCCGTGCAACAGGCCTCTACACCTGGCATGACACCTTTAAAGGTGGTTTTGTGGGTTTGATTCTTGAGGGGTTGATGCCCATTTTTCGCACTGTACCTTGATAGAGCAGGTTCAGGCTGCTACCGCCGTCCATAAGGACTCGTGTGAGATGGAATCCGTCAATGATGGGGTCGAGGACCAATGCGGCCGAACCGCCATGGCGGATACTGGTAGGATGGTCCCTGCGATCGAAAGTGATCGGACAAGAAGACCATGGGTTGAACTTTGGGGCGTCTGGCTCCATCGCATAGACGTCCCTTAGTGCACGCTTCTGTTCCCACTTGGAAATATGGGTTGCATATATCATATTCACCATTTTCACATGGGGAGGAAATTTCTTCTATCCTCCTGTGTTCGGCGGCCGGGCCTCCTCGTCATCATCGCTATGCAGCCCCTTTTCCTTGTTTTCGGCATTCAACTTGCCGGCCTGTTAGAACACCCAGCTTTCTCTATTGGTGTGGTTGGCTGGTTTATCGGAGGTGCCGTGAATTTGACATGAGCGGTCGAGTATGCGGTCCAGACTGGACGGACCCGGATTGTTTCTTTTGAATGGCTTTTTCCGCTGACCGGACTTAGAGCCATTGAATCTAGCATTGACTGCCGTGTCTTCAGTGTTTTTGCCATTGTTGCGACACTTGTGATAAGGGGGTGGCCCGATCTTCTTAGTGAGTGAAGGATGTCGATGTTCAACTTACAGGATAACTTGTGAGATGCTCTCGAACTCTCCGGCTGTTCCTCCGTTGCCAATGCAACAGATCTTCAACCCTATGGATATTCGCAACACCACACACTTGCGCACGTAGCCGCCGACCACGAAGCGGTTCTGCAATCTCCCAATTCCCAGTGGGACGACAGATAGCACTTGACTTTCAGTAGCAAATACACCCCATCGAAACAAATTTGGTGTAGGTAAATATTCCTCATCGATGCAAAGAGGAATATGAGTACAGAGGAATGCTTAAAGCAATTCAGTCTGATATGAGTTTAATCAAAACATGGTCTAACCCAAAAAGCCACGACTTACAAGGGTATATAAAGACCCTTGGATGTCCAACATAGTGTTGGGGTCGAAATCCAACTTATCTCTAACTTTCCTAACTTAAACGAATCTATCTGGAAAAACTAGCAGAAACAACCGCCGTATTGTTTTGGTGACTGCGACTCGGTCACCGTGAATCGCGGGCTGCGAGTATACAATTTGGAAAGCACACGAGTCAAGCTTTCCAAATTGTATTTAAACGCCTTATTTGGAGCACGGACACGGATTCTGCACGTATATCAATTGCGGGCCTCCTGGCTGTCAATCCGACTCCGGTTCTGATTTTCCTTCTGTTTATGTTGTGCACCTGCCTCCCTCTCCCTCCTCGTGCACTTTCTGATATTAGACATTAGTAGAAGTTCTTCTTGCTGCAGTTCTTCATCTCCACGTGCCAAGCTTGCCTTCCCTTCAAATCTGATCATACAAATATGCAAAGACTTAGGCAGTATAAAATTCTGATTAACACAAATGTCAGATTCAACTAAGAGTGAATTCACCTTTTGTTCAAGTAGTTTTGCACGTGCTCTTGTAATTGGTCCAATTCTGATTTCATTGGACTTGTCTTGTGCAATATCATCTTTATTTGAAAATGATGGTAAAGGAGTAGGGATGTCCTCATCATCCTCCCCCCCCCTTGAAAAGGCGTCGACCGTGACGCATCAAGGTCTTCTCCAGTATATGGCGTCAAATCAGGGACATTGAGCGTATTACTCACGCCAAACTCTTCAGTCGGAAGATCAATTTTGTATGCATTATTATTAATCTTGGCAAGCACTTTATATGGTACATCACCTCTTGGTTTCAACTTGGACTTGCGTCGTTCAGGAAATCTATCTTGACGCAAGTGTACCCACACCATGTCGCCCGGCTGAAACAACACCTTCTTTCTCTTCTTATTAACACGATCAGCCGTGTACTTGCCCTTCTTTTCAATGGCTTCTTTGGTCTTCTCGTGTATCGTCCTCACGAAATCTGCCCTCTTGGATGCATCCATGTTCACTCTCTCTTGAATTGGAAGGGGCAGCAAATCAAGTGGTGTAATTGGCTTAAAACCATAGACCACCTCAAATGGACAGAACTGAGTTGTGGAATGTACCGCCCTGTTATATGCAAACTCCACATGCGGTAAACACTCCTCCCATTCACACAAGTTCTTCTTTATCATGGATCGCAACAACATGGATAGTGTGCGATTGACCACCTCTGTTTGCCCATCTGTTTGGGGATGACAAGTAGTGCTGAATAGTAACTTTGTCCCCAGCTTTCCCCAAAGTGTCTTCCAGAAATAGCTCATAAACTTCACGTCATGATCAGAAACAATCTGTCAGGACCCCGACTCAATGCCACATCGATCTAGCATGTAACACCTCATATCACTTTGCGGCCTCACGCACGGTATCCCCACGGGTGTCGCCTTACCTTTGCCCGGGACCGTTTGCGCCTTTTGGCACACGTATATGATAGTGTCGCTAGCATCCATATGATAAGGAGCCCGGGCTGACATGGCTAGTCGTAAACCCAAAGTGGCACAAACTTACAGGGACATGCATCCATGACCCAACATCGAATGTGTCTGTCATCAGCGAGTGAATTCAGGCTGTAGCACTAGGCTAACAGGACTCCGGTGAACCGGGCTGTAGTAGGCTAACAGGACTCCGGTATTCATCGCGTGACATTTCCCCAAAGGGACAGACACAGGAACGAAGAAGGACACATGCCGGCCAACCTAAGTGTTCCGGAGCAGTAGCAAGCTACCATGGCTCAGTGGAAGCACTAGGAGACATTTCCCGGTAAGAGAGGCTACCAAGGATAAACAACTAGGTTGTCAGATCCCACACATACCAAGCATTTCAATAACATACACACAATATGCTCGATATGTGCAAATACAACATGGCATCACAACATGACTCTACGACTCAAGTATTTTATTCAATAGGCTCCAAGGAGCGAGATATTACAAACATGGGTCTCATGACCCAACATTCAGAGCACACAAGTCAAAACACACGCGGAAGCTTATCATGTCTGAGTACAGACAACTATAAATGAAAAAGGCTGAAAAGCCTGACTATCTACCAGATCCTGCCGAGGGCACAAGATCGTAGCTGAGGTAACAAGATAAACGTCGAAGTCCAAGCGGAACTACTAATGAGACTGAAGTCTCTCTGCAAAAACATAAAATAGGCAAACGTGAGTACAAATGTACCCAGCAAGACTTACATCAGAACTATCTACATATGCATCATTATCAACAAAGGGGGTGGTGGAGTTTAATTGCAGCAAGCCAGCTTTGACTCGGTGGCTATCCTGAACTACGACTGCAAGTAACTCTTTTGAGGTGGCGCACACGAGTCCACATATTCACCATATCAATACACCACTATGGATCTGTTCCCGTCTCCCTACGAGAACGCCATCCATAGCACTCAGCTTATCTTGCGTATTTTAAAGTATCCACTTTCACTTGTCTATGAACTGTACAGGCAACCCAGAAGTCCTTTACCACGGACACGGCTATTCGAATATATAATGTTAACCCTGCAGGGGTGTACTTCTTCACACACGCTCTCGCCACTTACCGCCATGTACACCTCGTGTATCTCGGCAACCTTCAAGCAAAAGCCTGGCGAGGGAGTCGGCCACGACCTGACTAACCACACAAGTCTCTCGTCCAGGTTTATCGCCTATTCGGGTTCCATCCGCAAGGAGATCTGGCCGGGGTATCGCTCACGGCCCCAAACAATGTGAGCAGGGTTCCCAAGCCCACCGTCTGGGTGCCACTTGGTACACCGTGCCACTGTGCCTAGTCTGTCCCAAGCCCACCTGTACCGGGTGCCACTTGGTAGACTACTAGCACTGCCTACAAACACCGGAAACTAGTTGCGACTCCTGGACAAAGATCAAGTTGATTAATAAGTCGAGAGGGGTCGAGTTACCGGAACCCAATGTGTGGTAGTAACTGTTCATGGATCACAAACACAGAACTTAGTTCCCGATGACGGTTTCAATGAGACAACCCACCATGTACTCCTACATGGCCTCTCACCGCTACCTTTACCAAATCGTGTACGCACACTTAGCTCACACACAATAGGACATGTTCACACACCTCCAATTCATCACCGATGAATTAGACCTGACTCAACTCTAAGCAGTAGCAAGCATGACAAACAAGCATGAATGAGTAGGCACATCAGGGCTCAAACAACTCCTACTCATGCTAGTGGGTTTCATCTATTTACTGTGGCAATGACAGGTGATGCAGAGGAAAGGGGTTCAGCTACCGCAGCAAGTAACAAATATGTCATTGTTGTCCTAATGCAGTAAAAGAGAGCAGGAGCGAGAGAGTGGGATTGTATCGGAATGAACAAGGGGGTTTTGCTTGCCTGGCACTTCTGAAGATGATATAGTTCTTCATCGGTGTCATCGATCACATCGTCGGTACACGTCTACTAAGAGGGGACAAGCACCGACAAACAAAGAAGAAACACAATGAATGCAATGCACAATATGATGCATGATCATGACATGGCAATATGCTGTGGTTTGAGCTAATGCATCTAGCAGCATGTTAAATGGAGTTAGTTTGAACCCAAGGTTCAAATTCAAACTCCACATGTGGTTATTTAAATGCTATTCATTTCATTTGTCCTAAATAGTAGCCATAAGTTGTTCTAACATGCATGAAAATGGTTCAGATGGATATATTGGATTTTTCTGATCATTTTTCTTATATAATTTATTTCATTTGGAGCTACGGTTGATTTTATATGATTTTTAGAAGTTTTGGACATTTTCTGGAATTTCTGAATTATTTTAAATCCAGAAATCAAATACTGCGTCAGCATGACATCACCCTGACGTCAACAGGTCAACAGGGCGGGTTCAGGTCAAAGTTGACCAGTGGGGTCTACTAGTCAGTGACTGGGGCTGATTAGTGTCGCTGACATGGGGGCCCAGTCAACGGCCACGTCAGCTGGGTCAATTCTGACGCGTGGGGCCACTGTGGTTAGTTAAACCTAAACAGGAGCTAAACTAATATTAATTAAGGGCGTGGGGCCCATGTGTCATTGGCCCAGGGTTTGTTTAGTGGGGGATTAGCCGCTAATCACGCCACGTCGGCAGTCACCGGAGCCTTGCCGGCGGCGACCAGAACGACGGTGGCTCGGCTTAGATTTGAGCTACGGGTGGTGGTTTGGCGAGCTGAGGGCACCGGGGAGTAGCTCTTTCTCGTCCGCATCCAAAGGATCGGACGGGAAGCCGCGGGGTGGCCGGGAGCAGCGCCGGCGACGAGCAAGGCGGCGGCCGGAGCTACGGCTCCATGGGCGCGAGGACTGCAGCACGCTAGCGAGTGAGCTGATGGCCGCGTTGGGCTCCTGGGATCTCCATGAGGACGCCTGCATGCTCGGGTTAGCCCGGCGGGGCTGCTACCGATGGTGATGACAGACGCAGTGCCGGCGAGCTTCGGCCATGGCGGAATTGGTGCTAGAGGATGCGCTGGAGGAAGGAAACAAGGGGGGATTGGAGAGGAGCTCACACAGGACTTGCAGAGAAACCCAGCATGCTCGGGGAAGCATCGGAGGTGACAGATTGACGACGGCGATCTCGGGCGCCTATTGGTGTAGATAATGACGATGGCGTCGCTGCGGTACTTCCCAGCTTGCTTGGCTCGGTGGAGGTGACGAGGACGACGGCACGGAGCTCATGGGCACGTCGGAGGGGCGAGGAGGTGGCTGTGGCCGCGGCGGAGCTCGTCGGTGTTCTCGGGTGCATCCGGGGAAAAACGAGGGAGGGAGACAGAGGAGAGGGATGGCGCGGGAAGGGTCGAGAGGGAGCCAGGTGGTCGCGTGGCGTCGCTAGAGGAGGCCAGGGGAGATAGGCAACCAGGAGGTGGTTGTCGTGTGCCGGCGTGCCGCGGGCACACGCCCTCCTGCATACTGGCAAGAGGTTGAAGACGGTACCGGCTGCGGTGGGCTGGGCCGCACAGTGCTGGACCAGCACAGGAGCTGGGCCGGCTCTGGTGGGCTGCACAGGTAAGCACTTCTCTCTCTCTCTCTCATTTGTTTCTGTTTTCTATTTTGTTTCTTTGTTTTGGTCTAGTAATAATGCTAAACCATTTCATAAAATCCTGGAAATAATTATGGGTGCTTTCTGAATTATTCGAGTGACCCTTAACAATTTCCAACATTTTTGGAGCATCTAAAATATATACAGCATTTAAATAGCCCCAATTCAAATATGTCTGGATTAATTCAAAGTCCAAATATGTCCTTCAAAAATGTGAACCATTTTTGGTAGATGCTTCCACCTTGATCCAGAAATGATGAACATTTTTAAAGGGCATTTTGGAATCATTGAAAAATATTTTGGTTGAACCTACTTGAATTCCTTTTGATGCTAGGGTTTGAACATCCCCATTTCAAATTTCCATGAAAGTTAAACATGATGCAAGCAAGATGCAAACACTAGGCAGCACCAGAAGCTAGGGACGTGACAACTCACCCCCACTAAACAAGAATCTTGCCCTGAGATTCAAGACGTGAGGTAAGAGGAAAGGGGGGTCACAAAACTATCACAATCTTCATGATCCATTTGCCCTTCTTGAAGATGTTGACTCATTGCTTCGAATCGATCTTGACGTCTTTGCTTTCGAGATCTTCATTCAACATGATGACAAGAAGAAAGGGAAAACTCTAGAAGGATCGATCTCCTCGAAGATCGAACAACTTAGGATCAACTCATGGATTGAGACATGGAAACATCTCTCAAGCTGAGACACGGAGCATGAAACTAGAGTGATGGTGTAAGATAGATGATGAAGGTTCAGTAGGTAGGCAACAATTCCACACTTAAGAAGGTGGTGAACCGTTGTCGACGTAGGGAGGAGTTGGGTTGCCATGATACCATAACAGGGCACCTTAGGGAAGGTGACTCGTAGAAATATCCCCTTAAGTGGCAAAAAGAATTACCTTTGATTCAGAGATCATTGGAACTCTTTATACCAGCCTAAGGCAATTCTCGAGCGATCATTTGGAGGGGTTCGGTAGAATGGCATACCCAGATTAGAATGGATGATGTGGATTACCTTGTTGAAAACAATACAAGGGATGATTTTAGTAACTGGGGAGAAGCTCAACAGCAGAGAGTGATTCCACTGTTTGAAAAGTTATAGCATAACCGAGGAAACTGAGAGCAATCCCAGTTAGTGCCGATGATAACACCTAGTGCTTGTGCGTGCTCTCAAGGATTGAGCATTTCCATGTTCATCAAGGTTTTACCAATATCCGTGTCAAGGGTCCTGGCAACACAACATACTACCATGATGAACAACGATGGACGATGTAGAGGCAAAGGAAGATAACCTTCTCAGATTTCACCTTAGCGGGGCCAAGGGATGAAAATCTGGATGATCGACCGAGAGACATTTAGCACTCCGCTTATAATGTTCTCCTTGATGTGCTAGTGTATCCCATTCATAGACATGGTTTGATATCTAGAACATCAAGTAAAAGGTCGGACTTCGGGAACACAAAAATCCATAAGGGGCAACTAGGGAGTAAATCCTACGAAGTCCTTATGGGGAGGTGGCAAACTTTCTTCAATCAAAATACTACAATAATAGGTTTTCCGGCTGGTGTGTTGGCCACGACATCCAGTTTACCGGGTTACAGAGAGTCCAATATTACAGTTCTTGAGAAATGTTCCGACCATCATATCTGCGTGAGATTCAGATCTGGTTGGTGACAGGACATTTCAGACAACATGTCTGGAAAAGAAATTTTGCAACACAAATCGACAAGACGATGTTGTGAGATTCTCAAGAAATGAACTATAATAGCAAGCTCCAAAACATGAGCTGGTTCTGCTACACACATGTGAAAATGCTGTCCTAGACAAACATGATCACATAGTAGTCTTATAATAAAACACTATGGAGTTCAGGAGGGGAACCATCAACGAGGATATCGGAGTCTTGTGCACGATCTAGAATTAACACAACAAATTCCTTTTCCTTGAGAAAATCAATCAATGTCTTGGGGTGCTAGGAAATACATATGGGATGAAGGTTGCAAGTCTCCAAAGCACAGAATACTTCGCACATATGCTTGACTGACTTGGGATGATTCCGGAGGAGGCAACATTGACTTTCTCGAATCCATGGCGGCAACTTGCATCAAATGCACATGAACTAGAGGAGGTCACTTCTTTCATCCGGACATATGCTTCATGCACGGAACATGAAGAAATGATTTCAAAAGTTTCCAATAGTAGCTTAATGTTCAACAAAATTATGGAAAAGATAAGGATGTTGTCGATGGGCTCAACAACAATTTATCCAGGTTTCCATCAAAATGGAATTCCACAATTATGTGAACAAGGTGATAGCATCGGTCAGTCACAAACAATATAATGGTGTATGCTCGAGGAAACAACCACGAGTAAGACAACATTATGAGTATCGTTGGTTCTGATTTGATTTGACGATAGCCCACACTCAAATCAAAGTTTTGATAAGACAATAGGTCCAACATCTGATCACAGGGACCAATCGATGAACATATCATCTTTCTTCAACACACATACAAGATATCCCTTAAAATGATCTAAGTCGGACAAGCTTTTATCTTCCAACTCTCCAAGTTGTTATCCAGCTTAACCAACTAGTTCAGGGGTATCTAGCACAGATTCTTGGAGAAGGGGTGGTTACAAGAAACCAACTTGATCACGAGCTCAACATAACGGTCAGGTGACAACCTGGTAATACTTCCGAGAAGATATTCGGAACATCACGAACCACCGATATGTTACTAAGCTCGAGAACAATCTTGCTTTTCATGGCAAGACGATATGATCAACAACACAAGGGTTTGAATAATCCTAACTCATTGATCGAAGAGTGCACCAGAAATAAAGACTAGGTAGCACAATCAGTCTTAGAATGAGGGTTCAATAACCAACACGCTAAGAATGAAATTATTGTCCATTATCTACCAAGCAATAAGGTTGCTAGGAGTATTGATTTCACACATCATATTTAACCTATCGGTGTTCCGGTTGCAACAACATGGAAACCGAGAAATGAAAAATGGTGGCGAGAAGTATCACTGCGTCAATAATTCACAAGAGCTGGTGCAATTCTCATGAAAATCCTGACATAAAGGGGGTAATACTCCAGGGTAGAACAGAATCAAAAGATGGATTGGCATTTTGATCTGCGGAATACAACTACTTTGACCCAATCCCGAATATGGAAGAGGTACTGGAGTTTGTTTCTCCTAGTCATTCCGCAATAGAATGGCTTGACGAACCACAAGAGTAATGGCATCGATGAACGAATGCACACATACTCTTGACAATCAATTGATTGATGAAGTCAGAAGACAACTAAAGAGGGACAACCCAACAGAACATATGATTTTCTGAGTTGTGGATGCATAGGTTAGTATGCCGAGTCAAATTCAACATATTTCTTTCGGATAACCCATGCAGAAAGGTAGAACTGGCAGAGTCATGATATAGAATGGAGAACTCATGAAGAGCACTCTGGTTGTGATCTTTCGATTCAACAAGGAACTTCTGCCATAAATAGTTCATGGTATTGGAAGAAGGAAATACCATGGACCACGAGGACTAATGCAAAGGTTACTAATAACCTAAAGGAACGAGCAAACACTAACAACATGAGGTAAGTAGGGTGAATCTCGCGTTCAAAGACCCAGGAGTAGAATGCCTACTAACTAAGTCGCATCACGAGATGCTTTCGGGAATGATGGCCAGAGTCATCACACTGGTAACACAAATCATGGCTAGCTTACTAGGTGGTACTCTAAGACACCTAGGGTCATAATAACAATTCCAACATATATGTCGAGGCAATAGAATACCTCAACTCAACAATTAGTGTGATTAACCGGGCCTAAAGGAACATCGAAATCAGAGGGAAAGGATTTTGTAAATGCATCAGATTGTTTAGAAACATGGGATGACTCGGACAACATAACGGTTGTAAATGCTCAAAACATTTGAGACATCCTGCAAAAATGGTCGCATAACCACTCAGAAGCACAATATCGGGAATCTGAGGCCAGCTATGAATACAGGAAGTAGTAGAAACTAAATTGAGGCTTAAATCCAACAATCCTATGAGTCTACGGATTAGTAACACGTGATCCTGATAGACAAAAGAGAAAGCCTAGTTCCTTAACCCCGTAGGAAAGATAAGATGACTCAGATCAGAAGGGCATAAGGTATAAGGAGTAAAAAGAGCCTTACGTTCCATCCCACAATCAATTCCCCTACATATAAGTAAAGCATTTCTAGACTCAACTTCGACCAGTTTGGCTTGGTAAGCCTACAGGCAGTCAAGCTCTGATAACAAAGCTGTCAGGACCCCGACTCAATGCCACATTGATCTAGCATGTAACACCTCATATCACTTTGCGGCCTCACGCACGGTATCCCCACGGGTGTCGCCTTACCTTTGCCCAGGACCATTTGCGCCTTTTGGCACACGTATATGATAGTGTCGCTAGCATCCATATGATAAGGAGCCCGGGCTGACATGGCTAGTCATAACCCCAAAGTGGCACAAACTTACAGGGACAGGCATCCATGACCCAACATCGAACGTGTTGGTCATCACCGAGTGAATCCAAGCTGTAGCACTGGGCTAACAGGACTCCGGTTTTCATCGCGTGACATTTCCCCGAAGGGACAGACACAAGAACAAAGAAGGACACATGCCGGCCAGCCTAAGTGTTCCAGAGCAGTAGCAAGCTACCATGGCTCAGTGGAAGCACTAGGAGACATTTCCCGGTAAGAGAGGCTACCAAGGATAAACAACTAGGTTGTCAGATCCCACACATACCAAGCATTTCAATAACATACACACAATATGCTCGATATGTGCAAATACAACATTCAGAGCACACAAGTCAAAACACACGCGGAAGCTTATCATGTCTGAGTACAGACAACTATAAATGAAAAAGGCTGAAAAGCCTGACTATCTACCAGATCCTGCCGAGGGCACAAGATTGTAGCTGAGGTAACAAGCTAAACGTCGAAGTCCAAGTGGAACTACTAATGAGACTGAAGTCTCTCTGCAAAAACATAAAATAGGCAAACGTGAGTACAAATGTACCCAACAAGACTTACATTAGAACTATCTACATATGCATCATTATCAACAAAGGGGGTAGTGGAGTTTAACTGCAGCAAGCCAGCTTTGACTCGGTGGCTATCCTGAACTACGACTGCAAGTAACTCTTTTGAGGTGGCGCACACGAGTCCACATATTCACCATATCAATACACCACAATGGATCCGCTCCCGTCTCCCTACGAGAACGCCATCCATAGCACTCACGCTTATCTTGCGTATTTTAAAGTATCCACTTTCACTTGTCTATGAACTGTACAAGCAACCCAGAAGTCTTTTACTGCGGACACGGCTATTCGAATAGATAATGTTAACCCTGGAGGGGTGTACTTCTTGACACACGCTCTCGCCACTTACCGCCATGTACACCTCGTGTATCTCGGCAACCTTCAAGCGGAAACCTGGCAAGGGAGTCGGCCACGACCTGACTAACCACACAAGTCTCTCCTCCAGGTTTATCGCCTATTCGGGTTCCATCCGCAAGGAGATCCGGCCGGGGTGTCGCTCACGACCCCAAACGATGTGAGCAGGGTTCCCAAGCCCACCATCCGGGTGCCACTTGGTACATCGTGCCATTGTGCCTAGTCTGTCCCAAGCCCACCTGTACCGGGTGCCACTTGGTAGACTACTAGCACTACCTACAAACACCAAAAACTAGTTGCCACTCCTGGACAGAGATCAAGTTGATTAATAAGTCGAGAGGGGTCGAGTTATCGGAACCCAATGTGTGGTAGTAACTGTTCATGGATCACAAACACAGAACTCAGTTCCTGAGGACGGTTTCAATGAGACAACCCACCATGTACTCCTACATGGCCTCTCACCGCTACCTTTACCTAATCGTGTTCACACACTTAGCTCACACACAGTAGGACATGTTCACACACCTCCAATTCATCCCCGATGAATCAAACCTGACTCAACTCTAAGCAGTAGCAGGCATGACAAACAAGCATGAATGAGTAGGCACATCAGGGCTCAAACAACTCCTACTCATGCTAGTGGGTTTCATCTATTTACCGTGGCAATGACAGGTCATGCAGAGGAAAGGGGTTCAGCTACCGCAGCAAGTAACAAATATGCCATTGTTATCCTAATGCAGTAAAAGAGAGCAGGAGCGAGAGAGTGGGATTGTATCGGAATGAACAAGGGGTTTTTGCTTGCCTTCCACTTCTGAAGATGATATAGTTCTTCATCGGTGTCATCGATCACATCGTCAATACACGTCTATTGAGAGGGGATAAGCATAGACAAACAAAGAAGGCACACAATCAATACAATGCACAATATGATGCATGATCATGACATGGCAATATGCTGTGGTTTGAGCTAATGCATCTAGCAGCAGGTTAAATGGAGTTGGTTTGAACCCAAGGTTCAAATTCAAACTCCACATGTGGTTACTTAAATGCTATTCATTTGATTTGTCCTAAACAATAGCCATATGTTGTTCTAACATGCATGAAAATGGTACAGATGGGTAGATTGGATTTTTGTGATCATTTTTCATATATAATTTATTTCATTTGGAGTTACGGTTGATTTTATATGATTTTTAGAAGTTTTGGACATTTTCTGGAATTTCTGAATTATTTTAAATCCAGAATTCAAATACTGCGTCAGCATGACATCACCCTAATGTCAGCAGGTCAGCAGGGCGGGTTCAGGTCAAACCTGACCAGTGGGGTCCACTGGTCAGTGACTGGGGCTGATTAGTGTCGCTGACATGGGGGCCCAGTCAACGGCCACGTCAGCTGGGTCAATTCTGACGCGTGGGGCCACTGTGGTTAGTTAAACCTAAACATGAGCTAAACTAATATTAATTAAGGGCATGGGGCCATGTGCAATTGGCCCAGGGTTTGTTTAGTGGGGGATTAGCCGCTAATCACGCCACGTCGGCAGTCGCCGGAGCCTTGCCAGCGTCGACCAAAACGACGGCGGCTCGGCTCGGATTTGAGCTACGGGTGGTGGTTTGGCGAGCTAAGGGCACTGGGGAGTAGCTCTTGCTCGTCCGCATCCAAAGGACCGGACGGGAAGCCGCGGGGTGGCCGGGAGCAGCGCCGGCAGCGAGCAAGGCGGCGGCCGGAGCTATGGCTCCATGGGCGCGAGGACTGCAGCGCGCTAGCGAGCGAGCTGATGGCCGCATTGGGCTCCTGGGATCTCCCTGAGGACGCCTGCGTGCTCGGGTTAGCCCGGCGGGCCTGCTACCGACGGTGATGACAGACGCAGCGCCGGCGAGCTTCGGCCATGGTGGAATCGGTGTTAGAGGACGCGCTGGAGGAAGGAAACAGGGGGGATTGGAGAGGAGCTCACAGAGGACTTGCAGAGAAACCCAGCGTGCTTGGGGAAGCGTCGGAGGCGACGGATTGACGACAGTGATCTCGGGCGCCCGTCGGTGTAGATAATGACGATGGCGTCGCTGCGGTGCTTCTCGGCTTGCTTGGTTCGGTGGAGGTGACGAGGACGACGGCACAGAGCTCATGGGCACGTCGGAGGGGCGAGGGGGTGGCTGTGGCCGCGGCGGAACTCGTCGGTGTTCTCGGGTGCATCCGGGGGAAAACGAGGGAGAGAGACAGAGGAGAGGGATGGCGCGGGAAGGGTCGAGAGGGAGCCAGGGGGTCGCGTGGCGTCGCTAGAGGAGGCCAGGGGAGACAGGCAACTAGGAGGTGGCTGTCGCATGCCGGCGTGCCGCGGGCACACGCCCGCCTGCCTACTGGCAGGAGGTTGAAGACGGTGGCGGCTGCGGTGGGCTGGGCCGCACAGTGCTGGACCAGCACAGGAGCTGGGCCGGCTCTGGTGGGCTGCACAGGTAAGCACTTCTGTCTCTCTCTCATTTGTTTCTGTTTTCTATTTTGTTTCTCTGTTTTGGTCTAGTAATAATGCTAAACCATTTCATAAAATCCTGGAAATAATTATGGGTGCTTTCTGAATTATTCCAGTGACCCTTAACAATTTCCAACATTTTTGGAGCATATAAAATATATATAGCATTTAAATAGCCCCAATTCAAATATGTCTGGATTAATTCAAAGTCCAAATATGTCCTGCAAAAATGTGAACCATTTTTGGTAGATGCTTCCACCTTGATCTAGAAATGATGAACATTTTTAAAGGGCATTTTGGAATCATTGAAAAATATTTTGGTTGAACCTACTTGAATTCCTTTTGATGCTAGGGTTTGAACATCCCCATTTCAAATTTCCATGAAAGTTAAACATGATGCAAGCAAGATGCAAACACTAGGCAGCACCAGAAGCTAGGGACGTGACACAATCGTCTTTGGTACTCCATGTAAGCGCACGATGTCCCTGAAAAACAGAGTAGCAATGTGCAACGCATCGTCACTTTTGTAGCAGGCAATAAAATGTGCCATCTTAGAAAAACGATCAACTACCACAAAAATTGAATCATGTCCTCTCCTGGTCCTAGGCAATCCTAACACAAAGTCCATGCTTATGTCTTCCTATGGTGTAGTAGCAGCAGGGAGAGGAGTATACAAACTGTGAGGTTTCAGCTTAGACTTTGCCTTATTACAAGTAATGCAACGCTTCACAAATCTGTCCACATCACGCCTCATCTTAGGCCAATAAAAGTGATCAGCGAGCATAAGCAAAGTCTTCTCATGTCCAAAATGACCCATCAAACCGCCGGCATGTGATTCCTGCAACAATAGCAAACGCACGGACGATTCTGGAACACATAGTTTGTTAGATCTAAACAAATAGCCATCATGTATGTGATATTTTTCCCATGCTTTTGCATTTGAACACAATTTATATGGTGCTGAAAAATCAAGATCAGTGGCATATAAATCACGCAAACTCTCTAAACCAGGAACTTGAACATCCAATTGTGTCAACAACATGTTTTTCCTAGAAAGAGCATCAGCAACAACATTATCTTTACCCTTTTTGTATGTAATGATGTATGGGAAAGATTCAATAAATTCAACCCATTTTGCATGACGTTTGTTCAAATTGGATTGGCTTTTCAAATATTTCAGAGCCTCATGATCAGAATGTATGATAAATTCTTTTGGCCACAAATAATGTTGCCAAACCTCAAGGACACGAACTAGAGCATACAATTCTTTATCATAAACAGGATAGTTCAATTGTGCACCATTAAGTTTTTCAGAAAAATATGCAATCGGTTTACCCTCTTGCATCAACACACCTCCAATACCAATTCCACTAGCATCACATTCACTCTCAAATTGTTTAGTGAAATCAGGAAGTATAAGCAAAGGTGCAGCAGTCAAATGACGTTTCAGCTCATCAAAAGCATTATCTTGGGCTGTGCCCCACACAAAATCAACACCTTTTTTTGTGAGCTCATTCAAAGGTGAAGCAATAGTACTGAAATCTTTCACAAAACGTCTATAGAAACTAGCAAGACCGTGAAAGCTTCGTACTTGACTAACATTCAGAGGAGTAGGCCTATTTTTAATAGCTTCTATTTTTGATTCATCTACCTCAACTCCATGCTTAGAAACAACATATCCGAGAAATATGACCTTATATTGCAAAATGTGCACTTATCAAGATTACCATATAACTGAGCATCACGCAACACTTGCAAAACTTGTCGAATATGATCACTATGTTCAGATTCATTGCGGCTGTAAATAAGTATATCATTAAAATATACAACCACAAATTTACCAATGAGATGCCTCAAAACATGGTTCATTAATCTCATGAAAGTACTAGGTGCATTAGTTAACCCAAAAGGCATGACTAACCACTCATATAAACCAAACTTTTTTTTAAAGGTTGTCTTCCATTCATCCCCTTCTTTCATCCTAATTTGATGATAACCACTACGCAAATCAATTTTAGAGAAAATGGCAGCACCACTCAATTCATCCAACATATCTTCTAAACATGGAATAGGATGACGATATCGAATAGTGATGTTATTTATAGCTCTACAATCTACGCACATGCGCCATGTACCATCTTTCTTAGGAACCAAATTGCAGGAACAACACAAGGACTTAAGCTCACGTGAATATAACCTTTGTCTAGAAGCTCTTGTACTTGTTTCTGAATTTCCTTTGTTTCCTCGGGGTTGGTGCGGTACGGTGATCTATTGGGGAGCGATGCTCCTGGTATCAAATCAATTTGATGCTCTATGCCTCGCAATGGTGGTAAACCAGCGGGTACCTCCTCCAGAAACATATCGCTAAATTCCTGAAATCCATTAGAAACACCAATAGAGAGAGGGGTCATGTCGTTAGAAACCAAAATTTGACCCTTGCACAACAACACAAGTGGTACAGTAGTGGGATCCTCACGAAACTCTCTCAAATCAGATTTGGTGGCTAACATAACTAAGGAATTCACTCCCTCACTTTTATTTTGACCACTCGGATTTGGCTTG
The DNA here is from genome assembly GCF_002162155.2 of Triticum dicoccoides. NCBI lineage: Eukaryota > Viridiplantae > Streptophyta > Magnoliopsida > Poales > Poaceae > Triticum > Triticum dicoccoides. Next base: position 236,587,947 of record NC_041381.1, on the reverse strand, counting down.
TGGCTCTCACTCACCGGAAGTGTAGTCTCTCGCCTATCTAATCTCTCACTCTCTTTTTCGAGATTCACTTCAATTTTTTGACGAGATTCATTTACAATTTGCTGCGGTGTCATAGGCCTCAAAGTAACCTCCTTGCCATGCCAATTTAAATGATATGTGTTGGCTCTCCCATTGTGGCGGACATCTCTATCATACTGCCATGGGCGTCCCAACAACAGGTGACACACGGTCATAGGAACCACATCACACTCAATGGTGTCTTTATATGGCCCGATCTGAAATTCCACACGCACCATGTGGCTGATCTTCATCTCTCCACTATCACTTAACCATTGAATAAAATATGGATTGGGGTGCGGTAAATATTTCAATTTCAGCTTTTGGCATAACTCCTTACTAGCCAAATTGTGACAACTACCACCATCAATTATAACCTTGCATTCCTTACCAGGACCAACAACGGCCTTTGTTTGAAACAAATTGAACCGCTGTTCTGCAGGACTAGGCGTAACACTTAGCACTTTGGGCGAGCAAACAATTGTAGGATAGTGTGTAGCATAAGCATCTATTGAACCATCTTCATCTTCCTCCCAAATTTCAGAATCAGGGTCAGCATCATCACCGGTTTCATATTCTGTTGTATCCTCATTAATCAACATAACCTTTTTATTGGGACAATCTCTCTTAAAATGACTCCTTCCACCACATGTATGACAACTCATGTCCCTGTTTCTTGCTGTAGAATTAGTAGAACCAGCAGCACTAGCAGCAGGTTGCACCGGTTTCTGCGCATTAGAAATCACCGAATCTGATTTGGAAGAAGTATTACCACGAAAACCAGAAGTGGAACTAGGAGTAGGCTCCATACGAGGTGTTGTTCGTGGTGTAAAATGTCCTCTACTCGCTGTTGTGCGAGATGTAAACTTAGCATCCTCAGCCACTTGCAATTCAGCCTCACGTGCTTGGTGTAACAAATCTGTCATGTCATAATATTGGTGAAGACGAACAATACGCTTGATGTTATAGTTCAGACCAGAGAGAAATCGCTGCATTGTTTTTTCAGGCTCCTCACGCACTCTAGCACGCTGCATAATAAGCTCCATCTCCTGAAAATATTCATCCACGGAAGAAGTACCTTGCCTCAAATTCTGCAATTTAACAAAGTGAGCACGCATCTCTTCCTTCATAGCTTTCCATGTAACAATGGGACGTTCACCATCTTCAATTCTGTACTGTACCATATTATCCTACCAAAGCAAAGCATAGTCATCAAATTCAGAAGATGCAAGTTTTATTTTTCTGTCCTCGGTGTACTCATGCATGCGCCATAATTTTTCCACCTTCAGCTCCCAATTGAGGTACTCTTTAACATTAGTAGAACCAACAAACTTGGGGACGGTGAACTTTGGTTTGCCCAGACCATTATCATCACGGTTTGCTGGTTGTGCAAAAGCATCATTATCAAATCGACGACGCGCACCAAGAGGAGCGAATCCACGGCCTACAGGCATTGCAGCAGCATGGCCACCACCACGGCCTCCATTACCACGACCACCATCTTGATCAGCAACAACCGGCTCGTGTGGAGCTTGCCGGTCCCGATTAGCTTTCTGTAATTATGCACGACGTGCTGCAGGCCCTTGTACATTGGCAGCATTAGCAGCTGCAACACCCTCATTACCACCATGAACACTAGCTTCACCATCATCATCATCACGCTGCTGATTATGTTGGCGATCAACGGACTGTTGCAACGCAGCCATAGCTTGCTGCAAGTTAACTAGAGTCCCCTGAATTTCAGTAACTTGACGTTGTGTAGCTATGATGGTTTCTGTGGCATCCTTGAGGTCCAACTCCATGTTCTGCACATTCTCATTTATAGGATCGGTTTTACATTGAATTTGTCTCTGAAGATGATCACGAAGAGCTTCATATTCATTCCAATGCACCACGGATTTAGGGTCCTTTTTCTGCTGTATATCAAAAGACTCGTCGGACATGATTAGGTGATTAGTACTCACAGAATATATAGTGTATGTGGAAAACTCTCAACTCACTCAAAACCGAAAGAAACAAGGTATCTTATCGTTCCAAAGTGAATTAGAAAAGCTTACCAACTTGTATGGGCAGAACGTGCACGGATGTGATGTAGCGAATACCGAGGGTGAAAACTATCACACAACAAATAGGGTATATGGTGGAGCTTGGTTGGAATACCTATCAACACCAATTCACAAATCCTAGTGTTGATCGTATGATAGAGACCCACGGAAACACACACGGTGGAGATAAGTGGGGAAATGCAACTCTGAAACTAAGCTCAGAACTCTGGAATGTCGGAGTAATGCTCGTGTTGCAAATGCACAGGAGATACGCTAGAAAATTGCTCAATTTATACGGGAACGAGATTGCTCAATCTACTAGTGCAATGAATGTGGCAGAAAAACTGACAAACTCGCCAAAAATATATGCAACTTCCACGTATAGCTTTCTTTTCCTCCTCTTTTTTTTCGTTTTCTTTTTCTTTCTCTTTTTTTCGTTTTCTTTTCTTTCTCTTTTTTTGTATCAGTAACCTGAGCAATTAGTAACCAATCTGATTTTGCCAAAACAAAAGATGCACTCTCCAAATTCCTATATGAGCAGCCCGTAGAGCAAAGGATATGCTAGTCTCAATAAGAAAGTACTACGCAAAAGAAGAAAGGCTGACTATGGTTATCAAATGAAACACAATCTGATTTGAATAGTTAATCAACCAAACAAAATCTGACTCGGATCAACAGACTTGACAGCAACCAAAACGACTCCGACGTGAGAAAAGGAAAACCTAGACAATCTACAACGACTCAGATCAGAAAGTAAGTTATGCAAATAAAAGACTACGATCAGCAATTAAACTTGGAACCGATGCTATGTAGGCTATGGCAAAAACTCTAAACCCTAATATTTTTGTATGGCTTTTTCTGTGTAGGACGAAAACAAAACTAATCTAAGGGATTGGTGGATGCTCACCAAGATAACACTGGAAATCTGATACCAAGATGATAAGGGGGTGGCCCAATCTTCTCAGTGAGCGGAGGATGTCGATGTTGAACTTACAGGATAACTTGTGAGATGCTCTCGAACTCTCCGGTTGTTCCCCCGTTGCCAATGCAATAGATCTTCAACCCTATGGATATTCGCAACACCACACACTTGCGCACGTAGCCGCCGACCACAAAGCGGTTCTGCAATCTCCCAATTCCCACTGGAACGACAGATAGCACTTGACTTTCAGTAGCAAATACACCCTATCGAAACAAATTTGGTGTAGGTAAATATTCCTGATCGATGCAAAGAGGAATATGAGTACAGAGGAATGCTTAAAGCAATTCAGTCTGATATGAGTTTAATCAAAATGTGGTCTAACCCTAAAAGCCACGACTTACAAGGGTATATAAAGACCCTGGACGTCCAACATAGTGTTGGGGTCGAAATCCAACTTATCTCTAACTTTCCTAACTTAAACGAATCTATCTGGAAAAACTGGCAGAAACAACCGCCATATTGTTTTGGTGACTGCGACTCGGTCACCGCGAATCGCGGGCTGCGTGTATACAATTTGGAAAGCACACGAGTCAAGCTTTCCAAATTGTATTTAAACGCCTTATTTGGAGCGCGGACACGGATTCTGCACGTATATCAATTGCGGGCCTCCTGGCTGTCAATCCGAGTCCGGTTCTGATTTTCCTTCTATTTATGTTGTGCACCTGCCTCCCTCTCCTCCCTCGTGCACTTGCTGATATTAGACATCAGTAGAAGTTCTTCTTGCTGCAATTCTTCATCTCCACGTGCCAAGCTTGCCTTCCCTTCAAATCTGATCATACAAATATGCAAAGACTTAGGCAGTATAAAATTCTGATTAACACAAATGTTAGATTCAACTAAGAGTGAATTCACCTTTTGTTCAAGTAGTTTTGCACATGCTCTTGTAATTGGTCCAATTCTGATTTCATTGGACTTGTCTTGTGCAATATCATCTTTATTTGAAAATGATGGTAAAGGAGTAGGGATGTCCTCATCCGCTTGTGTCTGTTGCGTCGTGGCTTGTCGTTGCTATCTCTGGCATCTGAATTGCCAGAGTTTCTTGATGTGTTGTTGCTACGAGCCAGCCAGCTGTCCTCGCCCGCACAAAAGCGGGTCATGAGTGTCGTGAGGGCTGCCATGGACTTCGACTTCTCTTGGCCGAGGTGTCGGGCAAGCCATTCGTCACGGATGTTATGTTTAAAGGCCGCTAAGGCTTCAGCATCCGGACAATCAACAAATTGGTTCTTTGTAGTTAGGAACCGAGTCCGGAATTTCCTGGCTGACTCTCCGGGCTGTTGGGTTATGTGACTTAAGTCATCAGCATCCGGTGGTCGCACATAAGTGCCCGGGAAGTTGTCAAGGAATGCGTCTTCCAAGTTCTCCCAACTGCGAATGGAGTTTGCCGGCAAGCTATTCAGCCAATGCCGAGCCGGTCCTTTGAGTTTTAGTTGGAGGTACTTGATGGCATGTAGATCATCACCGCGGGCCATGTGAATGTGGAGGAGGAAATCTTCAATCTATACCGCGGGGTCTGTTGTACCATCATATGATTTGATGTTCACGGGTTTAAACCTTTCTGGGAATTCATGATCCATTACTTCATCAGTGAAGCATAGGGGGTGTGCGGCGCCTCTATGCCGGGCTACATCATGACGCATTTCAAATGAGTCTGATCTGTTGTATTCTGTCCGGTCGGATTTGCTTTTAGTATATCCGGCGTGACAGTCATCGTCCCGCATTGGGGCGCGCCCCCATGATCTGTAGATCGATCTTGACTGTCATGCTTTGTTTTCCAATACGTCTCGCAAGTCCTGCTTGTAGCCCTGGGCCTTAGTGTTTTTGCTTGATTGGCGATGGGGTGCGGGCTGGACTTCGGGTTGATACTCCGCTTTGTCTCGGCCACGAGGTGGCCGGTCAGCCACATCATGCACTGGTAGTGTAGGTTTTAATGCCTCCTCCTCGAGTTGAGGTAGCAACCTGCGCTTTGGGTAACTTTTGGTAGGGCGCTCGAGTCCGTATTCCTCGGCTGCCAGGACCTCCATCCATGTATCAGTTAGCAGATCTTGATCAACTTGAAGCTGTTGTTGCTTTTTCTTCAAGCTTTTTGCAGTGGCTATAAGCCGGCGCTTAAAGCGCTCCTGCTCGACGAGATCCTCAGGCATGATGAATTCTTCGTCGTCAAGGCTCGCTTAGTCTCCGGAGAGGGGCATGTAATTATCATCCTCTGATTCTTCATTCGTTACCTGTTCCTTAGGGCTAGCTTGCCCATCCTCCCGCTCGGCCTGCTCGAAGCCTGGCTGGGCGGGGTTGCTTTCGTCTTTGGCACCATCCGGATTGCTATCATCTCTGGTGCCGGTATTTCTATTTTTGCTCTGGCGGGGCGTAGAGCGGCGCCTATAATGTCGGTGCTTAGATTGCTTTTTAGGGGGATTATATTTCGTTGCCTCATCGCCATCGCCTTCTTTGGGCGTGTCCACCATATATATATCATATGATGAGGTGGCTGTCTAGCGCCCTATGGGCGGTGGTTCCTGTTCTTCTCATGTATCGTCGTCCATACCGTCGATGTCTTCAGAGTTGAAGTCAAGCACGTCGGTTAAGTCATCGACAGTGGCTATTAAGTGGGTGGTGGGTGGGGAATTATTTGACGTCCGCTTCCCACTCCAGCCAGACGTAGTTCGGCCAAGAGTCTCCTGACAAGGAGAGAGACCTCAATGAATTTAACACATCGCCTAAGGGCGAGTGCTGAAAGATATCCGTGGAGGTAAACTCCATGATCGGTGCCCAATCAGATTCGATAGGCACGGACGCAGGTGGTTCGGAGCCTGTGGCCGGAGACGAGTCCGAGGGTCCGATGACACCGGACTCAAAGGAGGTGAAGTCAGTGTTCGGCTCTATCACCGCTGAGCGTGCGGCCTCCTTCGCGGGGTCCATCCACCCGTCCTCGGATGGCACGATCTGCTCCGGATTGAAGGCCGGGGCAGCCGCATGTGTGATCTCCCGAACAGTGTCCGATGGCAGATCTAAGTCACGCTCGTCGTGACTATTCGGCGTAACTGACATGGGCTCGAATCCGTCGAAGATCAAGTCTCCGCGGATGTCGGCAGTGTAGTTTAAGCTTCCAAACCTGACCTGATGGCCAGGGGCATAGCTATCGATCTGCTCTAGATGGCCAAGCGAGTTGGCCCGCAGTATGAAGCCGCCGAATACGAAGATTTGTCCGGGGAGAAAAACCTCACCCCGGACCGCATCGTTGAAGATCATTGAAGGAACCATCAAGCCTTATCGTGATGACCAGTGGAACTCTCAATGAAAGCACCAATGTCGGTGTCGAAACCGGCGGATCTTGGGTAGGGGGTCCCGAACTGTGCGGCTAAGGCTAATGGTAACAGGAGGAGGGGGACACAATGTTTACCCAGGTTCGGGCCCTCTCGATGGAGGTAATACCCTACTTCCTGCTTGATTGATCTTGATGATACGAGTATTACAATAGTTGATCTACCACGAGATCGTAGAGGCTAAACCCTAGAAGCTAGCCTATGATTATGATTGTTGTTGTCCTACAGACTAAACCGTCCGGTTTATATAGACACCGTAGGAGGCTAGGGTTACATAGATTCGGTTACAAAGAAGGAGATCTACATGTCCGAATTGCCAAGCTTGCCTTCCATGCAAAGGAGAGTCCCACCCGAACACAGGACAAAGTCTTTAATCTTGTATCTTCATAGTCTAACAGTCCGGCCAAAGTATGTAGTCCGGCTGTCAGAGGACCCCCTAATCCAGGACTCCCTCGGTCATCCCCGGCAAGGATCTTGCTAGAGGTCTCGTAGATTTCCTTGGCAAGGATCTTGCCGGGGATCGTGGTCTTCTGGTCCTTATCTGATCTTGCGTGTTTATGATCTTCACGAAGATCTGCATGCCACCATGGAGGCGCCTCCTGAGCCTTGGTTCCAATGTGGTTGACAGCATTGGGACCCTTGGGCTGAAGGGTGGCGCGCTTTCCTGGCATTGGGCAAGTTGCCCCGGCAAGGCTCTTGCTGGGGCTGCGGGGGCCGCGCCCGGCAAGGGTCTTGCCGGGGGAGTCCACCTCGCCCTCTTGCTCCTTGCATTTCTGTTCTTGGCGTTGCCTTGATTGCCTTGTGGCCTTGGCTTCCCTTCCTCTGCCCTTCTCAGTGTGGCCGTGGGCGCGGCACTGACTGCCTGTGCACAAGTAAAGGGGTACAAAGGAGAGCCCCTACTTTTGTACACCGACAATAATGGATACTAGGGATCAAACCCTAACAAAACCAACTCGATTATATGGTAAATCTCATCCAACCCATCATTGTCCAGCAAGCCTACGATGGGATTACTCACGCACATCTGTGAGCATAATGAAATTGGTGATGGATGATGGTTGATGATGATGATGGCGACGGATTCCCCTCTCCGGAGCCCCGAATGGACTCCAGATCTGCCCTCCCGAGGAAGAACAGGGCTTGGCAGTGGCTCCATATCGTAAAACGCGATGAATCCTTCTCTCTTATTTTTTTCTCCCCAAACGTGAATATATGGAGTTAGAGTTGAGGTCGGTGGAGGTCCAGGGGGCCCACAAGACAGGGGCACGCCCAGGGGGTAGGGCGCCCTCCCACCCTTATGGATAGGGTGTGGGTACCCTTTGGTTGATTCTTTCGCCAATATTTTTTATTTATTCCAAAAGTTATCTCCATAAAGTTTCAGGTCATTCCGAGAACTTTTATTTCTGCACAAAAATAACACCATGGCAGTTCTGCTGAAAACAACGTCAGTCTGGGTTAGTTCCATTCAAATCATGCAAATTAGAGTCCAGAAAAAGGGCACAAGAGTTTGGAAAAATAGATACGATGGAGACGTATCAACTCCCCCAAGCTTAACCCATTGCTTGTCTCAAGCAATTCAATTGATAAACTGAAAGTGATAAAGAAAAACTTTTACAAACTCTGTTTGATCTTGTTGTTGCAAATATGTAAAGCCAACATTCAAGTTTTCAGCAAAGATTATGAACTAACCATATTCACAATAACATTTAGGTCTCACATTTACTCATATCAACGGCATAATCAACTAGCGAGCAATAATAATAAATCTCGGATGACATCACTTTCTCAAAACAATCATTATATGATATAACAAGATGGTATCTCGCTAGCCCTTTTTGAGACCGCAAAACATAAATGCAGAGCACCCCTGAAGATCAAGGACTGACTAGACATTGTAATTCATGGCAAAAGAGATCCAGTCATACTCAATATCAATTTGTCGGTGTTCTAAGAATGGGGGTACCCAGACTTGCCTACCTGCGGCCCACAGTGTGGCCTCATCAATGGCCTGGTATGGCCCAGCTTTGACATTGACATCTCAAGACCCTCGCGAGGGGCCAAGCCTCGTGAGGCAGACAACACCAAGACCTCCCATAGGAGCAGCCTCCTCAGGCTGGCTCCCGAGGAGCAGAGATTTCTGTGCAAGCCTCACCTCGCGAGGTTCGAGTGACGTGAGCCATGACGACCAAGGCCAGGTGCGCGCCAGTGGGCGCAGTGTACCAGTTTCCTCTTTGGTGCTAAGGAGGCAAGTGCAGGCGCGGAGTCCCGAGGAATCAACCAAAGGTTTCCATTCCTATGCAACAAGACCAAGACCACCAGGACGACAGGACAGAGGTCATCACCGAGCCCACCGCGACGTCACGATCAAAGGCTTTTGCAAGCGAAGACTACTTTCCTTAGGATAAGATGTACTAGTTGTCTCCCTTCGAATTTGGCCATTGTGGGATCTCTTTCCGCCTTCATTTGGGAAGAGGAGTAAGCCCACTATAAATAGGACCTAGCCACCACCATCGGATGATATGGGATCCATTTCACCCTCACCAGCTCACCAGCTCACTTGAGCTCAAGAACACACCTCTTGAGGTGGTTCTCCATTGTACAAGTTCATCCTTAGCCCCTCGAGGCCAATCCACCACAAAGCAGGAGTTGGGTATTACACCACAAGGTGGCCTGAACCTGGGTAAACTGCTATGTCTCCTTTCCCTTGAGTTTGACGAGATAGGCTATGAGATTGGTGAGTAGGCAGACTCAACGGTTGAGTTCTTCGCACGCACCCCAGAGTTCGAACCTCTCAAGGGTTTGCGGAACTCGAAATCCGACATTTCGCACACCGGTTAGGGGGTGCGTCGGAGCCTCTCTTCCACCAGTCAATCCGCCACCACCCCGCGGTCCCATGGCCGATACTCCGAGGGCCCACATTGAGCATTGGGTTGTTCGGCCAGCCCAAGCAGCGCCGATCGACCAAGAGGGATCTCCACTCAGTGCTACTCGCGACCCGCGTGCTGCCACCCTCCCTCGCGCCACGCCGTAACCGTGCCGCCGTGCGATCTTCAAGCTATGCCGCAGAGACGGCACCAGGCACTCGCCATGAGCAGGCAAACATGAGAGCCACACTCATCATGGTATGGGAGCTGCTGCGATGCAGGTTGGCGGAAGGCAGCCGCGATGCCCTCTTGGAACAGGTCGCCGAGCTACGGGACGCCGCATTGAGGGGCACAGCACCATTCTGCGCCCTGCCTACATCACAAGCTGTGGCGGGGGTGCGCGCCCGCCCTCACTACGCCCACACGCCTCCCTCTGTAGCGTCTAGGGGACCCCTTGACGCCAGCTCAGCCTGCAGCGCCGCTCGTCCTACCCCGACCATGCTGCCTCAGGGTAAGGCAGACCCGAGCGGTCTTTCCTGGGGCTATGCTATGGCGCCAACCCGTGGCCATCAGGACGTGGCGCCGAGACTGGAGGCCGGTGACGCAGGGCACCCATGTAACGACTCTGGCGCGGCAGGTCCAGAGTCCTATGTACCGCCCACGATGGACCTGCAATACGCGTCAAGAAAAGGCCCCGGCCGGTTCCCCTTACCAGGCTGGGCGTTGGGGGCGCATGAAGCTGAGACTCTGCATGAGCCGCCCCAGAGCTTTACCGACCCCTTCAACAGCAACAGTCACTAGGAACAGCCGATGTCTCAGGATCACAATTACGCTAACCATGGACCGCAGGTAAACCAAGCCACAGCGACCGCAAGGGACCCCAGGGTGATTGCCCTGCCGCAAGCGGGCGGAGAGCACTGGGGGCTGCGCGGGGGAGCCCGGAGCAAGGGCCTCCCCCGTGTCGCATGGAGTAGGGCGCAGCGTGGAGGTAGGTCCTCTACCGGGGAGGGCGCCGGCCAGCACTTCCCCCCGGCGGAGGGCCTGCGGTCGCCGAGGGTGCCGCCATCATCTTCCTTGCTCCTTAGTCTCGTCCTGGTTTCCGGACGCCCAAACGGTGGTCGGGGGAGGCGCAAGGCGGGGCGCTCGTCAGGCGACATGAAGCAAGGCCCCATGCCTGTGAAGGTCTCCGCTCGTGACACTCTCACGTAATAAGGAGTGGGGCTGTACATGCCCCGAGTCTCCTGGGTGCCGCCCTTGGGCCTTATGGGGGCTCCCACCCACGTCCAAGTGGAGGCACCATGCTCCGCGCTGGCCGTCGACACTGCCCTCCAATGACTATACCCACGCCCAGTGGAAGCACTTAGCTCCGCGCTGGTGAGAAGACCAGAAGACTAGCTAGGTGCCGGATGCAGCTGTTTGCTTTTGCCCTCTTTCTGTAACCCAGTTTTCCGTCTTCTTGGAATGAATTTGGAGTTTCATGTGCTTATCAAAAGAAAAACCGGGGGATTTTTTCTTGACTCACGGTGGTTTCTTGCTTTCTAGCTTCGTGTTTAAGAGTGAGGCTCATGGGGCACGATCGGGGGCTGGGTGTGGTACATGCGCGCCAAGCATGTTTGGGCCAGCACCGAAGACGCCAAGGCCCCTCGGGGTCAGGAATATGGCCACCACATGCGTTACTTGCCATAGTCTGGCAATCGGCTCCTCGCGAGGCTCTCTAGGGCAGGTCAGCAGGCTCCTCGGGAGGCTTAGAACCTCGCGAGCCCCCAGAGGGCTCACCTCAGAAGAAGAGCGCTGCTGCGACGTCAGGACCCGCTCAAGACCTACAGAACTAAAGATAAGTCGCAACAACTACCCCATCCGGGAGCCCGCAAGCTCGCTACGGCACGTTCCAAATCCTACTTCAAAGGCATATCATCATTTCATACATTATAATGCCCCCCCCCCCTGTCCAAAAAATTCTTTCACGCCCCACAAGGCCATGTCCAAGAAATGCTTTCACGCCCCACAAGGCCATGTCCACAAGGTTTTTCTTCGTCGTCTCCATCCGTGCCGCCCGCATTTCCACGGGCACCTTCCTCGTCGTCGCCATCCGCACCATCCTCGTCGTCACCATCCGCACCGTCCTCTTCAGCCGCTATCACGATCGCGTCATCCTCAGGAGCGAACTCTTCGACCAGGGCGTCCATGTGGTCGTCCACCCAGCCTGCCAGGTTATCCTGGATGATCTCGGGGACGAGGGCTATCGCGGCATCAAATTCGAAGTGAGGATCAAGGTTGAGGAGGTGGCTGAAGATGCGTGAGAACGTGTGCCCGAGAAGACCCCACTTCTCTCTTCAACGAGCTCGCGGGCCCTCGCAGCCCGATCCTTCAGGTGGGTCACGATTTTGGTGAAGAAGCGGAGGTGGCTAGCATAGTCATCCTCGTGCGGGTGAGGGGCGCTCTCCATGCAAATGGTACTCAAGGCTCGGTTGGCCCTGACTCTGAGGGCCTGGAGCAACAAGGCATGCTCGCGCTGCATCGTCCGGCTGCGGTTCGCTTCGTTCGCGATCTTCTCTACGAGGGACATGACGTCCTCGATTTGCTGTTGAAGAGAAGACAGGTCGGCGCTAGCAGAGGCCAAGGCGACCTCGGAGGAGGCCTGAGCTCCCATGGCGGCCCTCTCACGCAGCTCCGTGACGTCTAACTTCGTCTTCATGGCGGTGGTCTTGCCCTCAAGCTTGGCCTCCAGGAACCCCGACTTTAGGCGGTACTTGTCGACAAGAACCGTGCGAACCTGCGCCGCCTTATTTTCGACCTCCTGCTGGACCCTGGCCTCCCAAGTGGCGACGGCGTCCTCAGCCGTGGCTGCCTGACGCTCCCTCACTTCAAGCCGTTCAAGCTCCATGCTACGCTCCAGGGCATCCAGCACCAGAACCTCCTCATGTTTCTGGATCTCTGCCTCATCATAAGGTGCCTCGCTCAGCGATGCAACCAAGGTGGCCCTACGCACTTCAATATGCTGCTCAAGGGCAACGTTTGAAGCCTAGAGTTCCCTCTCTCACTCCTCGGCCACCTCACGATGGTGGTCGGCGTCCCTGGCCTCCTCCTAGGCACGAGAGCGATCCTCCTGAGAAGCTGCGAGGGATACCGCGGCACTTGCGTTGGTGCGGTCATGCTGAAGATGCCCGAGGTTGATGGTGACCTTCAGCTGGTGCCACTCATGCGCCAAGTGGAGGTCCTTTGTCTTGAGGCGGGCATCGACATTAGCAAGCTCTCCTCCAAGTCAAGTCAGCGCGCATGTCGCCTCACGGAAAATCTCATGGAGGACGACACTATGCCTGCGCGCGAACTCCAGCGCGCGTCCGGGCCCACCATGTGCGCCTGGGGCTGTCGGAGAGACACGGGGCGGTTCGCCTGCCTCCGGCAGAGGGCTGGGCGACGCGGTCTCACTACTTGAAGATGAAGATGACGCTGGGGGCGCCCAACCACCAGTGGTGATCAACGGAGGATCCCTTAGCACGCCCCCTGCGCCCAAGGCCAAACCATGAAGGAAGGATGCCGGAAGCTCAGGGTCACGACCCCCTAGCAGCGCATCCGCCACTTAGACTGTCCCCGTGCCTCGTGCGAGAGTTGGCTGTGGGGGCCTTGGAATCAGGAGCAGGCCAAGGACTTCCGGAGGACGCCTCTCCTAAGTTTTCGCCACCGCGGTCGAAGGGATCCTGAGGAGCCTTGGTCAGGAAAAGACGCAACATGGGGGAAGTCACTACGATAAGGTACTTACTCATGTATGGCTATGTACTTCCTCTGCTTCAGCGGCCTGTAGGCGTCACCACTGTAGCTTGGAGAACGTTTTCTCTTGCGGAGTGCTTCGAGATTTAGGCGAAGCTGGCGGGGTTTCGAGGAATGATCCTCAGCAGCTGGAGCACTCGGCGGGGTTTCTTGGGCAACAGCCTCAGGAGCGCCAGGCGGCACTGCCCACCAGACATCGCGTCAAGACCAGTTGCCTGAGCTTCGATGTCGGTCGCCACAGGGGCATCAGGCCGTGCCAGCCCCCAGTGGCCCCTTCAGGAGCTCTCGCCAGGACCTCAGGAGCACCCAGCGACGCCTGCTCACCAGCAGTCGTCCCGGTGGCGCCCAATGGTGCTCGCCCCCTGCATCCACATTCGGGGTGCGTGCCACAGGGTCAACGAGCATGGGAGCCACGAGGGTGGGATTCTCATGAGGCCCTCCAAGGCCTACCGGGCGCAGCCCCCACTCATCAAAGAGGGGCATCAGCCTCACGAAGTCCTCCTTGTTCAAGCACTGGTACAAGAGGCAGCCCTCCACCGAAAGCGCGATTGGCGCTGGGTCGCCCTTCAGAAGCTCGAGCATCGTGTGGAGCATCTTAGAAGGAAGCGCAAGAATCTAGAGCCTCATGGGGTCCTTGCTACCGATGAAGGCCCACATTGGGCGAGAATGGTGCTATAGCGGAGTGATGCGCCACCGGATGAACTCCTTCACCACCATCGGCGCCGTCACCCCGACCTTCTTCAACCTGGTCAGCCGGTACCAGACATGGGCGAGCCGACGGTCGACAAGCTTCACGTGCCCCTAGCTGGAGCTAGGTATCGTTGGTACTCGCGAGAGTAGGAGCAAGGGGCTGAGCATGCCGGCATCCACACACACCCACTGTTTCCGGACCCCCTCACATCTGGCAAGAGCTCGAAGTCAATACCTGAGCCAGCCGTCGCCGCTACGGCCTGGAAGGCCACGCACCCCAAGCACTGGTAGGCGTCAACTAGATGAAGCGAGAAGAAAGGCGAAACAATGCTACGGAAGGAGCGATGCCCGCCATAGCCTCACAAAGAAAGGCGAAAGACGGTGATGAGGATTATGGATTGGGGGTCTAGATGCAGCGCATGGATTTGGTAATGCGAGAGTATAGCATTGAAGAAATTGGAGAAAGGGTGAATCAGGCCCGCAAAGAGGACGTGGAGATGGATGGGGATCTTGGTGGCTTTCATGTTGATCATGGCCCGGGAAGAAGGCAAGCCGTCGCCGCCTTCCTCTCATTGTAATCGGCGGCAAGGGCCAGACGGACCTTGGACAATCCCTCTCGATTGACCATCGTCGACCGCTCAAGATCAGGTTCCAAGACCATGCTGGATTTGGCCAGCGCACAGGCCTTCCCCTTCTTCTTCAGCCATGGGGCCATGGCGGAAGGGAAGAGGGGCACCGACGCAGATTCTGGAAGAGGGGCTGAGAGCTCGAGGGAAGAGGAGGAGCCAAGGCCAAGCACGACAAGCAATGGAGGCAGGGCTGCGCTGGTATCGGGGGACCGCCAAGCTTGGCGGATATCAAGGCAGCATGGGGAAGCGGAGCGCCCACGTCCCATCAATCGCCACATGTCGACCAAGGCCGCAGGCGGTTAGGGCCCATAGCGCTCCACTCTTGCCCTTTGGCTCACCTCTAAGCCAAGTTCGAGCGTGCCTTGGGCTCGGGGGCTACTTTCGGCGTTCTGGGAACAGGGGTACCCAGACATGCCTGCCTCCAGCCCATGGCGTGACCCCATCAACGACCTAGTACAACCCAACTTCGACATCGACATCTCAAGACCCTCATGAGTCGGATGACACCAAGACCTCCAAAAGGAGCCGCCTCCTCGGGCTGGCTCCCGAGGAGCGGAGATTTCCATGCAAGCCTCACCTCGCGAGGTTCGGGTGACGTGATCCATGACGACCAAGGCCAGGTAGGTGACAGCGGACGCAGTGTACCAGTTTCCTCTTTGGTGCTAAGGAGGCAAGCGCAGGTGCGAAGTCCCGAGGAATCAGCCAAAGGTTTCCATTCCCGTGCAACAAGACCAAGACCGCCAGGACAGAGGTCATCACCGAGCCCACCGCGGCGTCACGACCAGAGGCTTTTGCAGGCGAAGACTACTTTCGTCAGGATAAGATGTACTAGTTGTCTCCCTTCGAATTTGGCCATTGTGGGATCCCTTTCCTCCTTCATTTGGGAAGAGGAGCAAGCCCACTATAAAATAGGACCTAGCCACCACCATCAGATGGGATGGGATCCATTGCACCCTCACCAGCTGACCAGCTCACATGAGCTCAAGAACACACCTCTTGAGGTGGTTCTCCACTGTACTAGTTCATCCTTAGCCCCTCGAGGCCAATCCACCACAAAGCAGGAGTAGGGTTTAACACCGCAAGGTGGCCCGAACCTGGGTAAATTGTTGTGTTCCCTTTCCCTTGAGTTCGACGAGCTAGACTGTGAGTTTGGCAAGTAGGAAGACTGGGGAGGTTGAGTTCTTCACACGCACCCAGAGTTCAAACCTCTCAAGGGTTTGCGGAACCCGAAATCCAACACAATTAATAACAATGCATACAAATGATGGTGGTGCTCTCTAACGGGTGCTTTTTATAAGAGGATGGTGACTCAGCATAAAAGTAAATAGATAGACCCTTCGTAGAGGGAAGCGGGGATTTGTAGAGGTGCCAGAGCTCGAGTTTTGAAATAGAGATAAATAATATTTTGAGTGGTATACCTTCATTATCAACATAACAACCAAGAGATCTCGTTATCTTCCATGCTACATACAATATAGGCGGTTCCCAAACAAAATGGTAAAGTTTATACTCCCCCACCACCAACAAGCACACTCCACGGCTAGTCCGAAACAACGGGAACCGTCCAACTAACAACAATCCTGGGGGACTTTTGTTTGCAATTATTTTGATTTGATTTGAGCATGGGATTGGGCATCCCGATTACCAGCCATTTTCTCGTGAATGATGAGCGGAGTCCACTCATCATGACAATAACCCACCTAGCATGGAAGATATGGACAACCCTAGTTGATACATGAGCGATTCGAGCATACAAAACAGAATTTCATTTGAAGGTTTAGAGTTTGGCACATGCAAATTTACTTGGAACGACGGGTAAATACCGCATATAGGTAGGTATGGTGGACTCATCTGGAGCAACTTTGGGGTTCATCGAAGTGGATGCACAAGCAGTATTACCGCTTAGTACAAGTGAAGGCTAGAAAGAGACTGGTAAGCGACCAACTAGAGAGTGACAACAATCATAAACATGCATTGAGATTAACCAACACTGAGTGCAAGCATGAGTAGGATATAAATCACCATGAACATAAATATCATGGAGGCAATGTTGATTTTATTTCAACTACATGCTTGAACATGTGCCAAGTCAAGTCACTCGAATCAGTCAAAGGAGGATGCCATCCTATCATACTACATCACAACCATTTCAATAGCATGTTAGAACGCAAGTAAACCATTATAAACTCCTAGCTAATTAAGCATGACATGGGTAACTATAATCTCAAATTGTCATTGCAAACATGTTTCATTCATAACAGGCTGAATCAGGAACGATGAATTAACCATATTTACAAAAACAAGATAGGTCGAGTTCATACCAGATTTTCCTCATCTAAATCATTTCATCATATATCGTCATTATTGCCTTTCACTTGCAGGACCGAATGGTGTGGATAATAATAAGCGTGCACGTGCATTGGACTAAGCTGGAATCTGCAAACATTTAATCAAAGGAGAAGACAAGGTAACATGGGCTCATGGCTAGATCAACAATAATGCATATAAGAGCCACTCATCATTTTCATCGTGGTATTCTCCTCTCGACCCCCAAAGAAAAGAAAAGAATTTCAAAGAAACACACTGAAATATTTTTGGAGTTTTTGTTTTTTTGAAGAAAGTAAAACAAGAACGAGAAAAACTATTTACACAGGAAAGCTCCCAACAAGCAAAAGAAGAACGAGAAATCTTTATAGATTTTGTTTTTAACACTACTACTACAAGTATGGAAAGTAAACTAGCTAGAAGCTACAACTAATTTTTTTCTATTTTTTCTCAAAGTTTTTCAAACACACAAGAAGAAAGCAAGAAAAGAAAATAAACTAGCTTGGATAATACAATGAAAAAGTATGAACACCGACAACTAGAATGAGTGTGTGAGCATGAATGTAATGTCGGTGAGAAATACGTACTCCCCCAAGCTTAGGATTTTGGCCTAAGTTGGTCTAAGCCCAAGGATCAAATTAGCCCTCTCCAATGTACTGAGGAGGATCTTGGGGGTTCCACTAGTTGGCGTGCTCCTACGGATCCCACTCATAAATAGACTCCTGATATGGATCAGATGATGGCTCTGGCTCCGGATCTGTGGATCGTTTCCCCCTCCAATATGCATGAATATCCGCGGGTAAAACAAAGTACCTGCCTGAATGAATATCGAACAAAGTAGGTGTAGGCAAGGTAACAATCTGAAAATTATCCTCGTCAAATATCAGGTTATAAATGAGTCTCTTTTCCTTATCATAGCAAAGAAAATCATGCGCTATTATAATCCAAGTAAATAGTGGGCAACAACTTCTCTTCTTTTTCATAGTGTCTAATAGTTATCTCAAAATATTTAGCAAGACAAAAAGCATAGATACCTCCAAACATAGTACCGTTTGTACGGTTTAAACTCAATCGTTTAGCAACCATAGCGCCTAAACTGAAAGTTTTATCATGAAGTAAAGCATGACGCAAAATGGCAAGGTTAGGGGCACTAAGGCCCCCACTATCCCCGCGACCAATTAAACATCTACTAGCAAATAATGAGTAGTAGCGCATGACAGGAAAATGTATACTAGATGTCCTTGCTGCCGACACCTTTCTCCTTTCCCCTACTGTCGTGGAATTGTCACGGCAGATGCCCTAGCATGATGACTTAGGTGTGGAGCCATCGCAACGTAGTTAGCTTGAAGGGGTTAAAATGGGACAAGAGACACGGAGAGTTTTACCCAGGTTCGGCCCCTCGCAACGAGGTAAAGGCCTACTCTTGCTTTTAGGTTGTATTGCTTGGGCTACGATTACCAGGGAGAGAATATGCTTGACCTAGTTCTCGACATGTTGTTTCTTGCCCTAACCCGCCGCCGGGTCACCCCTTTATATACACAGGCTGATGCCCAGCGGCTTACAGAGTCCCGGCCGGCTCATACACAATGTGTCCAGCTCGGTGACATAACTAAACTTTCCTTAACATACAAGTCAAACATATAGCGGTTTATGTCCATGGGCCTCAAGTCTCCTCCGGGTCTTGGGTCTTCAGTAAGCTTGCTTCATGAACCGCCATCTTCAACATCTTCTTGGGCCTTCTCATTATGAACCGCCAGTGGTATGACCCGGACCCTCCTGGGCGGGTCATACCCAATAGTCATATCCCCAACATTAGGCCCCAGGTTGATGTGAACTTGTTCATATCGATCTTCAACACTTGTCTTAGAAAAAAATCCTTCATTGTCAGTCCTTATGAAATCTTATAACCCGCCATGACGTCAGCTCTCAGAATTGTGTTAACCCGCCGTGACGTCATCTCGCATTAATATCACATGAGGCCCAAACCTCATCATATCTACACTTTTAATGAACCTCCCGATAATCAAGGCATCTGCATTGTCACATAATCATTTTTCCAGTCTCCTCGATTCCCGCACATGCCATCCATCCACTACCTTATAAATAGGGACAGGGGTACTTTTCATTTCCCCCTTGCCTCCTTGTCTTCATCCACTTCCTCACAACGCCTCAAGTGCCCGAGCTCCGCCGCGGCCGTCGACCTCCATCCGCTGCACCACCTCTAGCCGCTGCATCAACCTAAGCGCACCAGAAATACCGCCGCGGGCCTTCACTATTCAATAACCTTGGTAACCTCTCCTACTTCCTCACCATAGATCTCCATTAGGGTTGCTTGATTTCTTCGGAGTTCATCTCCATTCCTCTGCTCCTCCCCATGTCTTGTAGTTTTTGATCTGGGTTTAGTACTCATCTTGCGTGGCATCAGTTTAGCACTCATTTTTTATACTTGAACACCTCCCCTCCATAAGAGATCTCATCTGAGCACGTGAGTTGTTCTGCTGCCGCCACTTAGGTTAAAATTCTTCTTCATTATCTGAACTGCTATAGATCCAAAATTATAGCACCAATCTGTGAAAACTGTTTATCCAACACTTAGCAATTCTTCACTTATAGATCTGAAAACTGATAGTTGTGTAGGCGGCTTAACTCATAAGCCATAACCCTCCAAGTGCCATTAGTCCCCTCTTAAGCCGCGAATAGATTGCCTTGTATAACTTCAACACTATCCTTCGGTTTAACACACTGCATGTTTACAGTCCTTTAATACTATCCGTTGCTTTGAACCAATGGCCGATTTAACAACATAATCTTGAACCGACAAAATTTTCTTTTCAGATCATCATCAACAATGACTAAGACCTTCACTTCATGCAACTGGGTATCATCCCGGGTCACCGAGGAAGATTTCAACAATTTTGTTGAAACTGGCGTCTTAGCCAAGAAAGACTACATCCACTTGATGGTCCCAGGCACCGAAAATCCTCCTGAGCGCAAGGAAGGAGAAGTAATCTATTTTACTGATCATACGATCCGGGGGTTTACCCCGTCCAACTCAAAATTCTTTCTAGATGTGCTACAATTCTTCCAACTTCATCTGCAAGATATTGGGCCCAATTCTATGTCCAACATTTGCAACTTCCAAGTGTTTTGCGAAGCTTATCTTCAAGAGGAACCCACTATCGAACTGTTCAGGGAAGTTTACTATTTGAACCGGCAGACGGAGTTCACCGACGGGCCCAACTTGGAACTAGGTGGAGTTTCAATTCAGAAACGGAAAGAGGCCACCTTCACATATGCCAAGCCGCCCAGTCACCCCAGGGACTGGAACCAGACTTGGTTCTATTGCGAAGATACATCTCCAGAGGGTGAGAATCCCCCGCCGGGTTACCGTGAACACCGACTCAGCAACATAGATCAGCTCCCACAGCGAATTAGCATGAAGGAACGGGCCAAGTATGTGCCCATTTTTTCAAAGATTAGAGCCTTCATGGCTAACGGCTTAACCCGCATCGACCTTGTTCGATGCTGGGTCTCCTGGAGGATTCTGCCCTTAAGCCGCCGCCCCGGCTTAATGTGCGAGTACACCGGTGACTTGAAAGATCCCCAACGCCACTGCGAAATCCAATTATCTGACGTAGAAGTCAATGAAGCGACCAAGGCTTTGTTGAATGAAAGCTGGGTAGAGTGCAGTAAAACCGGACTTAGTCCTTTCTGCACCTTCAACCAACCGCCAGCTGTAAGTGTTTGCACACAATTTTCCAGTTTGAATCATGTTTTCATTAATACTGTTCTCTTATAATCATCAGACTTCCACAGGCCGACTCTCCTTTTTGGAAAAAGAAGCTGCAAGACAAGCCGGCCAAGCGGACTCGAACCAATACCAAGGTTACCAAAAAACCTGCCAAGAAGAAGGCCGACCCCTCCGAGCTACTGAACTTGGATGACGATGGTGATGATGATGAGTCGGAGGTAGAACTTGATTCTCTTGGCTCATTTTTTGTACATCTCATTGACAATGACTATTATCAGGATGACATGGAGGCCAGTCGTGCTGGTGATGAAGAGGTAATTGTTCTTTCCTCCGGCTCAGAATCTCTGCCAAAACTGAAATCTCGACAAGCAAGCCGGAAAGTAAGGTTTTCTCATCCTTTAGCTTATCTGGATCCCAACTTTATTTTGAAGAAGCAGCAACATGAAGGCCGTCGCACGACCCGGAATAGCGGAGGCAGGATCCTTTCCTCCGGCTTACCAAACACTCTAGCTCCCTGCAAGCGTCGTCCAGAGGTCTCAACAAATTCCGACTTAACTTATCCCAAGGCGGGTCTTTTTCGATAACCTCTTAATCCTTCCGACTCAAATTACCAGGGAACGTCTCATTCCTCCTCTGGCAATTCAACGGGGACTCACGTCCCATTCTTCAAGACTGTGCCTGGGTAAGAATGTTTAATTTCTGCTTTTAATCATGTATTCAATTGTTGTGCTAACCTCGTCTTTGTGCTCAACTCACAGAGCTATGGAAAAGCCCATCAAAAATTCAAAGGTGACAAAGACCACTGACAATCCTTTTGAACCGGAGAAGCAGTCAACAGACACTTCCTTCCACCGCCCTGAAGCCACAGCTGATGAGGCGCCTTTGGAAGAGCACAACGTTTCCATAGATAATATGGACGTTGATCCAGCCACCACCAAGCCGCCAAGTCCCATCAAGCCGCCAAGCCCCATCAAGCCGACCAAAGAAAAAGCTGACGATGTCACCATTACTGTGCTTGGTTACACAGCACTAGGAAACGCCACTGTCTTGGCAAAGCACAACACCAAGGAAGAAATTTTTGTTGCTGACAAAGGCAAGTGGTCAGTCAATTTAGAGAGTTATGCCCACTTCACTACTCTAGAGATCCACTCTGGGTACTTGAACTGCCTGCACACAAGCCACGATTTTGAAGCCGGTTAGTGAACTTGATGAAGGAGCGTTTTGACGTAAACACTACAACTCTCTTCATATGAACATACTTTATCAGCCGCCAAGTCTACAGGATATGATATAATTGAATGTACTATAGACTTTTAAATAACCTTGTAGAACAAACCTATTAGCCCCCAAGGGCCGGCTTATAGTTTCAAGATAAGTCAGGACTTCAAATAGTAATCCTTCAACTTTGCACATGTAGCCCCCAAGGGCTAGCTTAATCTGTCAAGATAAGCCAGGACTTCAAATAGTAATGATTCAATTTTGCACGTGTAGCCCCCAAGGGCCGACTTAAATTTTCAAGATCAGCCGGGTCTCATTACCATATTTGTCCATAAAATCCAAGCATATAGCCCCCATGAATTGGCTATAGTCACCATAATGTAGCCGGGTCATCATAAAATTGTCTTCAAAAAGAGCAATGTGCATTAGCCCCCAAGTGCCAAGTGAAATACTTGTATTGTGCTTGGGACTTTTAAATAAGATGATTGTAACCCCGCCTATTTGTTTATATCCTGCAGGCTGAACTTAATGTCAAAGAATCCCAAGTCACCGATCTTCAAGAGAACATCAAGTCTCAGTAATCTGAAACCTCCAAGGCCAAATCAGAATTAACCACCGCCTTGGCAGAGATGGAAAAGCTGAAGAAAAACTTCAAGGCTGACCAGGCTAGCTGGCAGACAGAGAAAACAACTATGTTTAAGAGAGCTGAGGAAGTAGAAGCGGCTCTTAAGCCGGTAGCTGAAGAGCTTGCCGGTTTAAAACATCAAATCAATGCCATGACTGATGCCATCTTCGGTAAGTAACTTCATCTCAATTTGTGCCTACCAATGCATTGTAATCATCATTCATCCAGCTTATCGGTTTACTTGGTAATGCAGGCTCCATGATCTCCCACCTTGGCTCAGATATGCGCAAGAAACTGAAAGCCGCCTATACTCCTATAGAGCAATTATATACTGGCGCACAACGAGCTATCTCTATAGCCTCGCATAAGAAGCAACCGCCAACCCTCATCAAGGACACACTAGAGAAGCTATCTGTGTTGCCCCAACGAGTTGAGGAGCTTAAACGACCAGCTGCAAGAGCCGGTGCAATCACTGCACTAACCCGTGCCAAGGTGTGGCAAGCAGATCTTGACCTGGAGGACTTGGCCAATGGCTGCCCCAGTGTAAAGGAGGACCGGTCTCCCTTCAGTACTGAGGACTTCGCTACAATAGCAAGAGAAATGCCTCCTTTAGCAAGCAAGTTAGCTGAAGATACTGACCTGTCCCATTATCAGGCGGTTTATGATGCTGGCAACAAGAAGGTCAAGGCGCCGATCCATGAATCCCAGGACCTTACTCCTCCAATTTGTAAGCACACTTTTGCCCCTAACATTGACCCGTCAAAACTTATTAGTGACGAGGTTGTACTCAATGCTTTGACTAGGATCAACTGGGCAACCTCTAACTTCTAGCCAATGTGTGAAGAGAAAGACGATGAACCGGTGCTAGATGACCCGGAACCCTCAACTCACCAAGACCAAGACTAGTAATCTGAAAGCTGGCTTAGCATTTGCCAGTCAAAAACTTTATGAAACACTTATTCTTTTGGGCCGTCTGTTGCCTTGTAATAGGATAGCTTGAAAACAATGATGTGCCATGCCATCGCGGATGTTGATTTGCATTACACTTATGAACCGGTTGATCTTATTTGATAATCCACTGTGTATGGTCATAATCATTATCAATTTTGCTGATCATGTTGTCATAAAACCCTGCATACAACAAAGCTGTAACCACACGAATCTGATAAGATTCGATGTCTCTGTGCTAACTGTGCTAGTCCCTAGATCGACTCGCTAGCACACACAGTACATATGAATATAAAATAACAAGTGCATCATTTACTATAATGTATGATCCAGAATTTATAAAGTATTACAAACTGAATAGCACATGGCTAACTTATTCAATAATAATAGCGGAAAGGTAACATAATAAACGATGAGTCCATCAATGCCCACTAGAGAACATATTGAGTAAAGACTTGCGACCCTACTATATCTCACTGATCATCTAAAAATCCTGCAACATGATAAGTTGCAGCCACAAAGGGTCAATACATTGAATGTATTGGAAAATCACACAATATGATATAGCAAACCTACATTCACAAGTAAAGTATGACAAACAAAACACTCAAGTTAAATTGGAGAAGAAAGTCTTCACCTACCTCCACTACCTGAACTCACAACCGCCTCTAATTTGTGCACCCAAGATAACCCCAAAGATTCTAAGTAAACATGACAAGAACTTCAGAAGTATCTCAAGTGTGCTCTGTCAGTGGCGCATTCTCGACGAACAATAGAGCGCTCTGCTAAGGATGCATTCACCTGATTTAAGTTCTCAAAACTATACCTCGCCTCAAGTTCGCTCTGTCAATGGCACATTCTCTCGGGACAATAGAGCGCTCTGCCAGTGATGCATTCACCTAGTTAATAATCCTGAGCATATGGCTATAAACACTCACCACTTTCATGGATCACTCGACACATGCCCACGTCTACCATAGCAAGTTGATCACAACATCACATAACACAACCAATACCAAAACATGACAACACGGGATACACATATCATGCCAAACATATATCATAGCATAAAACCACACATGCATAGCAGAATATAGGATGAGCAAAATCAAAAGTGCAATCTTGCCTCGAATGGTGTTGAAGTACTCAAATGATTAATTCTGATCCGCTTTGCACTCCGGACAATCTACACGATTAACAAAGGCACCGGTAAATAAACTGTACTCACATAACAATCACAATAGATCCAACATTAAGGAATTCAAAGAAAACTCAAATAACAGAACATATCAGTAGGTATATATTATGTACATGCTAGTAGGATCACAATGCCAAAAGAATCAACTAATTTGGATCAACGGTTTAAAAATATGGCCTCCAGAGGGTTGAATTCAAATTTGGAAAAAAATTAAAATTTAAACAGTGCAAAAATTGTGAAACTTATGTGCTATAGGATTCTCCTGGTCATTACCAGTACACAGGAAAACGAATCGATGAATTTGAAGTTACGGATCTCAAGATATACCTAAATGAAAAATCTATATGAAATTTGCAAAGAAAAATAATGCCATAATAACGTTCTGGGTAAAACTATTGTGGCTGTTGTGGCGTTGCCATGTGGCATGATGTGAGTGGCCAGATGGTGTTTGCTGCTAGGCTTAAACGACGGTCGGCCACTATTTAGTGCAAACCGCTTCGAAGAAAAAAATGGAACATGATCTAATCTGGGTTGTCCAACTTATATCAGACGGACGAGGATGGCTCATCAGAAAACAGAGGGCGGCCGGACTTGAAGACAATGGCCATGGGCGGCTCGGTGGCTCCTGCTCCGGTGGTCTCCAGACTCCAGAGGGTAGCGTATGGGGTGCGGAGCTCTGCTGCGGTCTCGAATACATCCTCAACAGCGTGAGTGGAGAGCGGGAACGACGACAGAGGGTGGCTGGAGCTCGGGCGGTGGGCGATCTGCTCCTGGTCGAGGTTGCAGCGCTTGGTTCGATGAGACCCCTGCGCAACTAAGAGGTGAGGTTGAGACAGAAGCTTGAGGCGATCAAGAATAGGTTATGGGAGGAAATGGCTCTGCTCTCTCCTCTCACTCCCTCCCTCCCGGCGCCGTCGCTCCCTTCCCCCGGCCCTTCTTCCCTTGCCCTCTGTTCCTCCGACGCCGTTCTGGGCCATGCTTCCCCTTTCCCCCCTGCGTCTGGATGCTCCTCTCCCGCTCGCTCGGCGGTGGGGCGCTCTCCGGTGGCTCCATCGTCTCCGCTGGGCTCTCGCTTCTGGGCTCTCGCCGTCGATGGGGACAGCTCGTCGGATGAAGCTCTGTCTCCACGTCCTTCGCCCTACCGGTTGGGGCGGGCCTCGGCTCCTGCTGCCGCACCGCGCCTCCGCAAGTTCGCTCCGGAGGGCCGAGGACGGCCGGTGCCATCGCCGCCGTCTGTTGATGGTTGGTTTCGGGTGTCTCATCACCGTCGCAAATCTGGTAAGGCCTCCTTCTGCTCGCTTTCCCCTAGGATTTTGGGGGCCGCTCCAGGCGTGGCTTGCCCCTCCTCCCCCTCCTCTTCCCTTGGTTCGGCCTCCCCGGCACCGGCAGCGGCGCCTCCGGGGCTGGGCGTGGCGCTGTTTCTGCTTGCCCTAGATCTGGTCTCCTCATTGTTGACCAGTGGCTCGCGGGCTGGCCTGTCTTTTGGGCCTGTTGGGCCGCCTGGCGATGAGGTGTCCTATCGGCCCACTCCCCCCCTTTGGTGTCTGGTGTCGATTTCCCCCTCCCCTCTATGGACCCAGTGCGGCCTCTCTCTACTTTGGTCCCCCCTCTCTCCCCTCGACCCGCCTAGCCCGTCGGGCCCTGGAGGGCACGGCGTGGTCAGGGTATTTATGGATCCCCTGCGGTGCCTGCCCCATCTATTAGGGTTTCCGGCTTCCGCCGCAGATCTGCGTCGCCACCATCTCCCCATCTGCCGTCTCGTTCGCTCTAGCCCTCCCCCTCCCCTCCTCCTCTCCTTCGCCTTGGTGCTCTACATGGACAAGTCGCGGGGCTCTTCCTGCGAGGCGATGTCTGGTAGCAAGCGGCGGCGGGAGGACTCGCCGGGCTCTGCTGCGGATCTAGAGCTTGAGGCCTCGCTCCGCTCCAAGCTGGAGGTGGAGCAGGCGGCTCGTGAGCAGGTGGCTCGCGACCACGCGGCTTGGGCTGCTGGCCCGGAGTGGCTTCAGCGTTTGGAGCGGGAGCGTGCATCTGGATCTGGCCTGCAAGGGTCTGGATCTGGGGCCTCCCTCTCTCCAGCGGTGGATCCCTGGGAGGCGGCGGCGGCTGGTGGGGGTATCTCCTCCTCCTCTGGTGCTTCTCCGGCCCTTGGCGCGGGGCATGGAGCGTCTGCTTCGGCTCGGATCCCCTCCTCCTCCTCGCCCGGTCGATGCGGGTGCGGGGCCTCGTCCTCCGCCGCGCTCCTTTGCGGGGCCGGCGCGCCGGCTTGGTGGTCCTTTCCCTGGTGCCTCCTCCTCGTCGGGGTTGGGGGATGGTCTTCTGCCACCTCCCGCCTCCCTCTTGCAGCTTCGCCCTTCTTCCTCCACCCCAAGCAATCCGTCTACGCTCACCTGTTTCGCGTGCCACAGGCCCGGGCACTTTCAGTCCAGATGTACCAATCCGCCGTTTTGCCTGATCTGCCGCTCTGACGGACACCTTACTGTCAACTATATGATCCGCCTGAAATCCCCGTCGGTCATCCAGTTTGGGTTGGGGCTCCCTGGTTGCGCTTTCTTTGCCTTGGACAATGACCTTCCTATCCTTATGGCGGCGCCCTCTCTCTCTAATGCTGCTATTGTGACTGTGAAAGACCAAAAGATCTCGTCTCAGACTCTGCTGGAAGGGCTTCGGATTTGGGATATTGAGGGATGGGACTGGCAAGTCAATCAGATCTCGGACTTTGAATTCTCTGTTGTTTTCCCTCCAAAGATTGCCTGCGGATGACTGCTTCATGTACAAGCTTTACCCTTCCCCTCAACCAGTTGGTGGTTTCTGTCAAGCCGGCCTCTTGCAGTGGCAGGACGGTTGGTCCTTTGTCTCAGGTTTGGGTGTTGGTTGATGATCTGCTAGCAGGGCTTCGCTCGTCTTCTTTCCTCATGGTGTTCGGGGTGTTGATCAGGAAAGCTGTGGAGGTGGACCTTGAATCTCTCGACGAAGTTGGCCCTGCTCGGGTTAAGATTTGGTCTGTGGATCCGCTGTGTGTTCATGGATGTATTAATTTCTTCCCTTCCCCAAGTGGTGTTCGTCTTCGGGTTCGGGTGGAGGGTGCGGCTGCTTTTCAACCCCCTCCTCCCCCTTCTAACCCCTCTGACAAGCATGACAAGGAGGGTGATGGTTCTGCTGGTGGTCACAATCCTAGTGATGGTTCTAGCCGAGGTTTACCCAGTCTGAATGGGATGGGCTGGCTGAGTCGGAGCGTGAGTTGTTTCATTCCCAGGCCCCTACTGGTACGGCTCCATGTGAGCCGGCGGCTATCCCCAAGGATGACTCCCCGATTCCCCCTGTTGACGATGTGCGTCCGAAGGATCAACCGATCTCTGCTACTCCCATCTCTGGTGCCTACTCCAACCTCCCGGTTCGCCCGATCTCACCCACTCGCTCCGGGATTGAGGACCTGCCTGTTTCTCCTGATCATGATGTGGTGGGAGCCCAGTCTAAGATAAAGAAGAAATCCTCTGTGCGCAAGTTTTCGGCCAAGAGCAGAAACTCCTCGGGCTCCAAGCAGTCCATGACTGGCGTCTGTTGCCGCCTCGACAAGGATCTCGGCTCGATGTCTCGCTCTGGCCCCGTCGCGGCTTCTCCTGTGGATCCATCTCCTCCGATTCGGTCGCCCGCGTCCACGGCTCGCAAAGGTAGGCGGGTCGTCGATGCGGGTGGTTCCATCATGGAGCGGGCAGAAAGGCGGGCTGCTGCTAAGGATCTTCCTCCTCCTCCAGGTAATCAACATGGCCCCTGCTCTTCTTTTTCCCTGCCCCGGCTAGTTCTACCATCTTTATCTAATGATTTCCTGTTAAATATTATATGGATGTGGGAGTGCCGGTAGATCCTGAAGTTTGTTCTCCTGTTACTCTTCTTTCTACTATTCAGGATAACGAGCTAGCCAGGCGGCTATTGCTAAAGCTAAAGAGGCCGTTGCCTCTTCGGCTGCTGCTTCTGTAGGTACCCGGGCTCAGGGTGAGGGGGTGGAGGTTTGTAGTGGCCAACCTCTGCCTAGCACTTCTAAAAAGGGCCCTTCTAAATGCTCCAAACCCTGCATGGCTCCTAGCAGGTCTAGCCTCCGCATTAAAAACCTGTCGTATAAATGAGGGCCTTATTCTGGAACATTAGGGGTTTCGGTGCTAGGGGGCACTGGGATCAAATTAAAGATTTGGTGTGTGGGAATAATGTTGATTTGGTAGGGTTCATGGAGACTTTCAAAACTTCTTTTTCCCTTCATGAGTTGTCATCTATTGCGGGTATGGATAGATTTGATTGGCATGTGTTACCCGCGTCAGGCCATTCGGGTGGCATCCTCATTGGCTCCAAAAGAGATGTTTTTGATTTCGTTGCCTTTGATCATGGTAGTTTTGGAGCCAACACAGTTGTTTTCCATAAAGCCCTTAATCTGTTATGGGTGTTCATTGTAGTTTATGGGTCTGCTGATCATTCTCTCTCCTCTCTATTTCTGGACAAGCTCTCTGAGAAGATTGAGGCTTGTAATCTACCGATGGTTATCGGTGGAGACTTCAATCTCCTTCGTTCCCCTTCTGATAAAAATAATAACAACTTCTCCTGGCCTCTGGCTAATGCTTTTAATGAATTTATCAGTTCTAATGCCATCCGCGAGCTTCCTAGGGTTGGAGCCCGCTTCACTTGGTCTAACCACCAGACTAACCCGAACAGATCGGTTCTAGACAGAGTCTTTGTTTGCTCTTGGTGGGACTCGTTATTTCCCAGGGCCTCCCTCGTCGCCAAATGTATTGTGGGTTCGGACCATACTCCTCTTCTTATGGACGATGGGTCGCAGCTTCATAGACCACCTGCCTGTTTCTAGTTTGACGCTTCTTGGCTATTGATTGATGGCTTCAGTGACATGCTCGCCTCGAAGATTACCCTCCTCCTCTCCTCCAATGCCCTCTCTTTCGGTCCTCTAGATGATTGGCACTCGTGATCTTACGCTGTGCGAAATTTTCTGAAAGGGTGGTCCCGTAACCATGCAGCGGAGGAGCGTCGCTCCAAAGATCTTCTCGAAGCCCAAATCCTGTCTCTTGATCTTACGGCTGACTCCTCTGGGCTCTCTGACAATGGGTGGTCTTTACGGTATAACCTGGAGGCTGCCTTGATGCAGTTGCATCATCAGGCTGAAGTTTATTGGCGTCAGCGGGGCACTCTTAAATGGACCCTAAAAGGGGACTCCCCCACGGCTTACTTCTTTGCCATTGCTAATGGTAGGTGGAGGCGTTGTGGTATTAATAGCCTGATCATTAATAGTGTGCGTACTTCGAACCAATAATTAATTCTTTCGCACGTGGTTGAGTTCTTTTCTACACTATTAGGGGCCAAACCCCCTTCAGGTTTGTCCATCTCCCGTTCCCTGGGACCTTAGTTCGAGGGTTTCGGCCGAGGAGAACGCTGCGTTCATGATTCCCTTCTCGGATAAGGAAATTTGGGATGTGGTTAACTCTGCCAACCCGAACGCTGCATCTGGGCCAGACGGTTTTTTTATTCCTTTCTTCGGGAAGTTTTGGCCTCAGTTGAGGCAGTTAGTTTGTAATGTCGTCCAAGGGTTTTGACTAGGCACGATTGATATTTCTTGTCTTAATTATGCAATGATTTCCCTGATTCCTAAGGTTAAAGGTGCTGAATTGATCTCTCAGTTTAGACCCATCGCTTTGATTAACAACTTTGCTAAATTCCCTGCGAAGGGTTTCGCTAATCCTCTATCCCCCGTTGCCCATAGAGTCATCATCCCGTACCAGTCTGCTTTCATCAAAGGGAGCTACATTCTAGATGGGGTCCTCTATCTACATGAAATTGTGCATGACTTGCGGGCTCGCAACTCCAAAGAGATTATTTTAAAACTTGACTTTGAGAAAGCCTATGACTCGGTTAGCTAGCCTTTTTTAAGGTAGGTCTTGCTTGCGAAAGGCTTCGATGGGTCTTATGTGCATTGTATTATGTAGCTGGTCTTGGGTGGGCATACCGCAGTCTCTTTGAACGGTCATATTAGTAATTTCTTTGTTAACGGCCGAGGCCTGCGTCAAGGGGACCCTGCCTCCCCTGTGCTCTTTAATTTTGTGGCCGACGCCTTTTCCCGCATTCTTCTTAGGGCGGCTCAGCATGGTCATATCTTGCCTGTGGCCTCTCACCTAGTTCCGGATGGTATTACCCACCTGCAGTACGCTGATGATGCCATCATTATGGTTGAGCTGAATGACGCCTGCAAATCCCACCTTAAATTCATCCTGCTTTGCTTTGAGGCTGTCTCGGGTCTAAAAATCAACTTTTCCAAAAGTGAGGTTCTTGTCACTGGCGTCGACAATACTGAGGCCTTGAGAGTTGCTAGGCTGCTAAACTGCTCTCTGGGCTCCTTCCCCATCAAGTATTTGGGGCTGCCTATATCTCCTGTGGTGCTTCATGTCAAGGACTTTGCTCCGGCTGTGTCTAAGGTGGGAAACAGGGTTCTCCCCTGGCGTGGTAGATACAATACCAATGCAGGCAAAGTTGCTCTCATTAATGCTTGCCTCTCCTCCCTCCCAATGTTTCTGATGGGCTTTTCTCTCCTTTCGGTTGGCACCCATGCTGGTTTTGACAAACACAGGGGTGCTTTTTATTGGAAGCTATTTATAATAAACGAAAGTATAGGCTGGTTAAATGGAAGCTTATGTGCAGGCCAAAAAACTTTGGAGGGTTAGGCATTATTAATACCCAGGTCATGAACAAGTGCATGTTAATTAAATGGTGGTGGAAAATTATGACCACTGGGGCCGGCTCTCTTTGGTACTCTATTCTTAAGGCTAAATACTTTCCCCTTTCGAGTCCTATGTTTGCGGGATCCCAGCGGGGTTCTCAGTTCTGGAAAGACCTTATTAAAGTCAGGCCTCTTTTCCTGGATCATGTTAAGTTTATTGTTGGTGATGGCACCTCGGTCCGTTTTTGGCGCAACTGGTGGTGTGGTGATTCTCCTTTGGCTAGTAGGTTTCCTGTTTTGTTTTCTTTCTATCCTAACCGTGACATCTCCATCATGGAGGTGGCAGCCAATAACTGGGATTTGGCCTTGCGTTGTTCCCTGTCTCCTGAAGAGTTGGAAGATTGGCAAAGTCTTACTGCCTTCTTCCTCACGCTCTCGGAGTCATCGGACTCTGTTGTCTGGCCTCATTCTGCCTCTGGTCGGTTTTCGGTTAAGTCTTTGTACGCGAGGCTCATCGGTTGT
This sequence comes from Triticum dicoccoides, assembly GCF_002162155.2. Lineage (NCBI taxonomy): Eukaryota > Viridiplantae > Streptophyta > Magnoliopsida > Poales > Poaceae > Triticum > Triticum dicoccoides. The sequence goes on along the minus strand of NC_041381.1, from coordinate 236,556,302 downwards.
GTCCCTTCCAACAGGTGCTCTTGCATTTCGAGGGCCAAAGTTCCTACTAAGGTTAAAATCTTTCTTTGGCAAGCCTTTAGGGGCCGGCTCCCCACTGCTGATCAAATCCGTAAGCGTAATGGTCCGGGCTCGGAATTTTGTGCTCTTTGCGGTGCGGTGGAAAACACGGAGCATATCTTCTTTCATTGTGTTTTGGCTAAGGTTGTTTGGTGCTGTGTCCGGTCGTGGCTTCAGGTTACTTGGAACCCCTCCTCCTTTCATGAGATGAGAAACCTTGCCAGCTCGTTGGTTGGGGTCGCTAAGAGGGTTTTCTGGGTTGGCTTGGGTGCGATTTGCTGGTCTCTTTGGACGATTAGGAACAAATTTACTATTGAACACGTCTTTCGTTTGAAAGCGGCTGACGTTCTTTCAAATCTTGTATATTCATGCAGCAGTGGAGATCATTGACTAAAGAGGACGATCGGGGAGCTCTGGACATGCTAATCTCTAAAATTCGGGCCTCGGCGTCCTCCATATCCGGGCAGGCTCATGACGTCTAAACTTGTTTGATGCTTCATCGTCCTTCATGTCTGTTGGTGTTTCCGTTATCCCTCCGGCCTGTGTGCCGTGTTTGGCAGGTTGCCATGTACCCCTTATACTCTCATGTGTCCTGGTTTTATTCTGTTGCTGTGGTTGTTGGGTGTATCGCCCTGGTTGTTGATGGTTGGGCTTATGACGCTGCCTTGTGGCTTTATTTATAAAGTCGGGCTTAGGCCTTTTCTCTAAAGAAAGGAATAGGTTTACAGAGGTGCTAGGAACCGACAGTGGCAACGAAATGCACCAGCAGAAGCTTCAGGCGGTGACGGTCTCCTGCAAGATCAGGACGATGCCCTAGGGCACGGGAAACAACGGTTTTGGAAAAAATCGGACGAGAAGGAGGTGGAGATCTTATATAGGGTGGATTCTGTGTCTAGGTATCAAGAATCAATCGAATCTATCGATTTCATCTCGTTGGGGTTCGGTGAGCTACAGGAGACTGTGCCAAACGCGTGCTGCGAGGAAGATGACATGCGGGACCCGAAGTCAGTGGGAGAGAGAAGAAAAAAGGGAAAAAAGGAAAGGCAGCGGGGTGGGCTGTGTTCTGCGTTGAAATGGGTCGCCGGCCTACTAGCGGCTGCGGCTGCGTTGCTATGTTCAGTGCGCGCGCGGTGAGGGTTAGCTGGGCCGTTGTGCAGCCCGGCTGTACACAGTGCGACTGGGTTTTTATTTTTTATTTTTAAAAACTTTGCTACAGAAAGTAAATGAAGCTAAACTAATAGGAAATTAAATCCTAGAAAAACACCAGAACACACAATAAGTCATTACTGCTACTATATAAAACAGTGAACATTTTTAACAACACAAATGCATAGAAATCATGATGACAAAGAATGATCCTATTAACATTCCAAATTTGAAAGTTCTGGATGTTACAAATCTACCCCCCCTTAAAATGAATCTCGCCCTCGAGATTCGAGTTGGCTAGCAAATGTTAAAGATGGGAACTTGACATAATCCATATTCCAAAATATCGAGGCTTACTCATTGCATATTTCCAAATCTCCCTTGACATAACTAAATATGATGCATCAATACTGAAAGAACAGTCACAATACTTGATCTTGATTAAGAACCATACCCAAGGCTGGTGCATTATTTGGTCTTCCTACCCTCGTGTGATTCACATGTCCACTCTCGAAGTGATCAATCTCCTTCTCTCTAGAATTCCCATTGCCATAATTGATGTTCTTTAGCTCAGAACAGTTTGTTGAATAATGTCCTGGATTCCTGCATCTGTAACAAAGTAACTGGCTTAGTTCCTTCTTTGTGGGCATTGAAAGGTCGTGGTCATTGTTGCCATTCCTCTAACCATTGTGGTTGTGTCCATTGTTGTTGTGATGATTATGCCCATCATGGTTATGATCATTATAAATGTCCACTCCAGAATCATAGTATTCAAAAGATGCTGACGAATTATGGTGCTTCCGCGGTTCTCCACCTATTGAAACTTTCCTTCAAGTACAATAGCCTTATCAATAAGCTCCTGATAGTTATTGAATGTTTCCACTGTCAACTGAATACTCAACTCATCATCCAGTCCTGCTAGAAACTTCTTTTGTCTAGCTGCATCAGTGTTAACATCATTAGGAGCGTAGCATGCAAGATTATTGAATTCCTCCACATATGCATTCACAATGCGACCTCCCTGACGCAAGCTGCAGAACTCCTTCTTCTTCAGACTCCTGGCACCAGCAGACACATGTGCGGCGTGAAAACCTGCCTGAAACTGCGCCCCAAGTGATAGTAGCAATAGGATAATTGACCAAGTAATTGTCCCACCATGCTGCGGCTGGTCCTTCTAACAAATGCGAGGCAAACCTCACTCTCTCTGTATCAGTCCAACCAACTGTCTCCAAATTCCTATTAACTGAACGAAGCCAATCATCATCCACAATAGGTTCAGGGGTGCTAAGAAAACCTCTGAGGATTCAACCTCAAGAAATGAGTAAGTGCATGAACTAGGGGTGGTGGTGGATTGTTGTTGTTGTTGTTGTTGTTGTTGTTGTTGTTGTTGTTGTTGTTGTTGTTGTTGTTGTTGTTGTTGTTGTTGTTGTTGTTGTTGTTGTTGTGGTTCTGAACAAGTAACGGGATCAACTGAGTCTGTCCCTGAAGTGGCAACTACATGTATGGTGGTATGTCATTGTTGTTGTTGTCTCCTGAACCACTACCTCTAGAGTTACACCTCGGTGGCATCTGATGGGTAAGCAGGGGTGAGATATAGACAAAAATAGGTCTAAGGGGAAAGCACTACCCATATGCTCATGCTAGCAACTAATACTCCAACAACAACAAAAGCAAACACTAAATTCACACAATTCACCAAAACTATCCTCAAGAAATCGCATCAAAAGAGCACATATGATCAATCAAAGCACCCAATTGCATAATATAAACAATCCACGAAATATGCAACATGGAAAGCAATGACCAACCAAACATACGACATATCACACAACACAAGCAAAACCTACAGGTAAGGTCATATCCACAGGAGATATGATCTCATCATACTACCACAGATCGTTTATCGAACACAAGTTAGGAACGGTGGTCTGCCAACTAAACTCCTTAAATAACATTAATATAATTCCAGGTGTCATCTATATTTGAAAAGTAAAGATATGAGTACAAGAGTATGAACTAACGAGTAGACAACAAGTTGTAAAGTAAGTTTTTCACTCCTATGGCTTTTCTAATCCATTTTCTAGGGTCACGAACTACAGCCAACACACTTCTCTGATACCATCTATAACGACCCGAATCTAATAGATTTGATGTCTCTGTGCTCACTGTGCTAGTCCCTGGATCGACTCGCTAGGACACATAGTACATATGAATATAAAATAACAAGTGCATCATTTACTATAACGTATGATCCAGAATTTATAAAGTATTACAAACTGAATAGCACATGGCTAACATATTCCATAATAACATCGGAAAGGTAACATAATAAACAATGAGTCCATCAATGCCCACTGGAGAACATGTTGAGTGAAGACTCGCGACCCTACTGTATCTCACTGATCATCTGAAAATCCTGCAACATGATAAGTTGCACCCACAAAGGGTCAATACATTGAATGTATTGGCAAATCACACAATATGTTATAGCAAACCTACATACACAAGTAAAGTATGACAAACAAAACACTCAAGTTAATTTGGAGAAGAAAGTCTTCACCTACCTCCAATACCTGAACTCACAACCGCCTCTGATTTATTAACCCAAGATAACCCCAAAGATTCTAAGTAAACATGACAAGAAATTCAGAAGTATCTCAAGGGCGCTCTGTCAGTGGCGCATTCTCTAGGAACAATAGAGCGCTCTACCAAGGACGCATTCTCTAGGAAAAATAGAGCGCTCTGCCAAGGACGCATTCACCTGATTTAAGTTCCGAAAACTATACCTCGCCTCAAGTGCGCTCTGTCAGTGGCGCATTCTCTAGGGACAATAGAGCGCTCTTCCAGTGACGCATTCACCTGGTTAATAATCCCGAGCCTACGGCTATAAACACTCACCACTTTCCTGGATCACTCGACACATGCCCACGTCTACCATAGCAAGTTGATCACAACATCACATAACACAATCAATACCAAAACATGACAACACGGGATACACATATCATGCCAAACATATATCATAGCATAAAACCACACATGCATAGAAGAATATAGGATGAGAAAAATCAAAAGTGCAAACTTGTCTTGTACGTGTTGTAGTACTCTAACGATTAATTCTGATCCGCTTCGCACTCCGGACAATCTATACGATTAACGAAGGCACCGATAAATAAACTGTACTCACATAACAATCACAATAAAGCCAACATCAAGGAATTCAAATAAAACTCAAATAACAGAACATATCAGTAGGTATATTATGTACATGCTAGTAGGATCACAATGCAAAAAATCAACTAATTTGGATCAATGGTTTAAAAGATATGGCCTCCAGAAGGTTGAATTCAAATTTGAATAAATTCAAATTTAAATAGTGCAAAAATTGTGAAACTTATGTGCTACAGGATTCTCCTAGTCATTATCAGTACGCAGGAAAAAGAATCAATGAATTTGTTGTTACGGATCTCAAGATATACCTAAATGAAAATTCTATATTGAATCTGCAAAGAAAAATTATGCCATAATAACGTTCTGGGAAGAACTGCCATGGCTGCTATGGCGTTGCCACGTGGTGCAATGTGAGTGGCCAGATGGTGTTGGCTGCTAGGCTTAAACGACGGTCCGCTGCTATTTAGTGCAAACCGCTTTGAAGAAAAAAAACATGACCTAATCTGGGCTGTCCAACTTAGATCAGACGGACAGGGATGGCTCATCGGAACACAGAGGGCGGCCGGACATGAAGACTGATGAGGACATCAATACCATTGTTACACCCACAGCCCCTACTGCTACTAAATTACTAGAGCTCGTGCACGCTAATTAAATTATTAGGTACTTTCGTTTCTTGGTAATGATTCTAATGTTGTTGAGAATATGATGCTGCCTAAATTGGATACATTTGTTTTGCTTACAAATGAAGGGCCTAGCTTGGAGACGGATGAACATTGGAGCAAAAACAAGCATGGAGATGATGGCATGCGCAAGGGGAACAAGAATGGAGTTACAAGTGATGATTTCAGGACTTTGAAGCCACCATAATGGGTGCATGAAGCCTTGGACGAAATATACAAGATGCCACTTCATAAATTTCGTCCCGAGGCTATTCTAGGTGCTGCATAACCTTATTATTGGGCCAGGCCCATATAATTTCGAAATACATAAGTATAGGCTATTTTTAGAGTCCGTATGTGTGGGGAAACTAAAGATAGGGTTGATTTCGGACCCCTCCACCAAGGGGCACGAAATTCCACCCTCTTCCTCCATATATACATCCCTTAGGGCACCGTTTAGACTTTGGGGTTTTGTTTAGATTAAAGATCGCCATAGCTGCAACTTCGCGTACTTCGTTTGTGTTCAACGACCAGACCAAGACGTCACAGAACCCCATCTTGATCAATAAAGCTTTCATCTTATATTCGCAATATCCATATTGCAATCTCAGTTTCTTGCTTGTTCTTCGTTTGCTCGCAGGAAACAGACCCTTGTGGTCAGGTTGATCGTGCTCCGGCATGGTCAATAACCCCTAGGAAGTTGGCTTAGCGATTGCTAAGGCGCGATGTCACGCACATTCGTAGTCGGATCGTCAAGGTCGACTCCCACAGAAAACGATAGCCACCATCTCATCGAAAGACAGGACACCTCTGCCTCTATCAAGTGGTATTAGATTTTCAGGTTGCTCAGATTTTAAAGTTTTTCGTAGTTTAGATTGAGTCTTTTCTTCATACCTATAGTCCACGAAAAAGCCAAAAAAATTTTAGGGTTAGTTCATCCTATCCGAACCAATCTGAGCCTTTGCATAATCTCTTCTGTATTTGCTTTGTTGAATTTGCGGTTGCATCGTCATGTCAAGTTGCTAGTCTTAGCATCTAGTCCTTTAGAGTTTCGAGTTCTGTTCACAGGTTGTCACGTCGCCGCTGCCATATATCACCACCGCATCATCATCATTGCTCCTGCCATATACCACCACCGCACCAACTTCATCGCCGTTGCCATATACCACCAACACATATTCACCGCCAATCCGAGTCCATATACGCCACCACATATCCGCCGCCATCACGCCAATCCGATTCCACCCGCAACATATATCTGCCACCAGTTCGAGTTCCATCAGATTCATCTCGGCCACCAGTCCGAGTTCCACCAGATTCATCTCCGCCACCAGTCATAGTCCGAGTCCAGTATTTTGTTACTCTGTTTTGGATTTCGAGATCACGTCATACTCCGAGTCGTGACATAGTAGGACTCCCGAACTGTCGTGCTACCCGCAGTAGAAAAAATAGTTCCAGTTTCAAAAAAAAACTAAGTCTGGAAAATTCTGGCTCGGCAGTTTTTAGGCCATTTGTAGACCTTTTCGAAAAAAAATTGTTGTGGAGCAAAAAAAAGAGGAAAAGAAGTGCAAAAAAAGTGAAGAAAAGGGGAATAAATTCAGAGTGTGCTCCTCCCTTGATTACGTGTCGCGCCGTGATTTTGTTAGTGTTCTAGGCTCGCGTCTCTAGCACGGTCTAGCCTAGGACCAGCACAGTACCGTCATTGAGCGTTTATTCAACTTTGCATCCCTGTTCAAAAATTCATCCGATTAACCAGTTAACTTGCCGATTAATCCCTACTCGTAGGGTCACCGAGTAGCCTATAAACTGATAAATCGTCCGATTAATTGATTAAATGGCCAATTAACTTGCCGATTAGCCGATTAATCCCCTATTCACCAGCCAACCGAGCAGCTACCAGTTAACGATTTCCTCAACAATATTTATTGCTGACCCTTTTTGCTACCATATTATAAGCCTTCCCTGCTCCACATACATCTACGTCATGCGTTTGACTCTCCCTGGTAATCGCTCTATCCAAGCTTTGAGAGTTTTGACTACAACGGTTGCCAATCACCACCTGCTGCTGGGTAAGAACTAGTAAGAATTTGAGATTCGCTTGACGAATTTGTGACACCCCACCCCACCATATTCCAGTAGTCTGTAGGATCATATTCTTGTCTATTTCTATTGACGCTAACTATGGCAGGAACAGAAGCCGACAAGATTGACTGGGAGAACATAACAAACAAGGAGCTTCCTGATAAGTTTCATCAAATGTTGGGTCAACAGGTGGAAGACATGATGGCCAGCTTTGGAAAGGTATTGGAGAGGATGTATGACATTGAGAAGACAATTGACACCAAGTTGACACCAAGTTGACGCCAAGTTCGATGAATTACTCAAACGTCTCCCACAACCAGTTCTACGCCGCGATACAGTATGGCGAGCACAGCGTGTTTCTATTGATCCAGGACAAAATTCTTGTGTCGCTGCTACTGCTGTTGGTGCTTCTGTAGCTCCTCCTGCTACTGCAGAGGTGGAGGACTATTACGAGGATGAGGTTGATCAAAATCAGAACTACGTGCAGCCACCAGCACCACCAACAGCAGGTTGACCTCAGGTATATATTCGCAACGGTAGACCTGCACCACCACCTCGGGTACGAGATAATGACCATATTCCTAAACTGAAATTGAATATTCCACCATTTGAGGGTAGATATGTTCTTGATATATATCTTACTTGGGAGTTAGAAACTGAACAACGTTTTACATGTTTACAATATCCCGAGGAGAGACGGGTTGCTGCTGATGTTTGTGCCTTCACTAGTTTTGCATGTGTATGGTGGTCTGAACATTGTATATTATATCCTATTCCAACTACTTGGGCTGCTTTGAAAACAGCTATGCGTACTCATTGGGTTCCACCATATTATCAACATGAATTGCTTCAAAAGTTGCAGCGTTTAAGACAAGGGAAAAATTCTGTAGAAGAATATTATCAGGAATTACAAACTGGCATGATTAGATGTGGTAGTGTTGAGGAGAATGAAGCTATGCTTGCACGTTTTATGGGTGGATTAAATAGAGAGATTCAGACCATTCTAGAGTATAAGGAGTATACTAATATCACTCGTTTATTCCATCTCGCTTGTAAAGCTGAACGTGAAGTGATGGATCGTCAAGCATTGGCACAAACTAACTTTTCTGCAGGTCGACCTTCATCATGGACACCGCGTACATCTTCTACTTCCACTGCACGAGCACCTCCATTAGGTGCCACCTCCAGCCGTGATACAAGAAAGCAGGCACAACCACCACTATCTGCCAAGAGCGCACCTGCCGGGCCTGCACAGAGCTCTTCTTCTTCCATGGCATCAACTGGGCACACAAGTGATATTATTTGTCCTCATTGTAAGGGAAGAGGTCATTATGCGAGAGAATGCAAATCTCAGCGTGTGATGATTGCTACTGAGGATGGTGGGTATGAGTCCTCTAGTGACTATGATGAGGAGACTTTGGCTCTTATTACACGTGAAGAACACGGTGGAGATGATTATGATCATGAGACGCAATACATTGCTCCTGAAGACGCTGACAGGTATGAATGTTTAGTTGCTCAACGTGTTTTGAGTGTGCAGGTCACACAAGCTGAGCAAAATCAGAGGCATAATTTGTTCCATACAAAGGGAGTTGTGAAGGAACGTTCTTTGCGCGTCATCATAGACGGAGGGAGCTGCAACAACTTGGCTAGCATGGAGATGGTGGAGAAGCTCTCTCTCCCCACAAGACCACATCCACATCCTTACTACATCCAATGGTTCAACACCAGCGGCAAGGTTAAGGTAACACATACTGTTCGTGTGCATTTTAGTATCTCTACATATGCTGATTATGTTGATTGTGATGTGGTACCTATGCAAGCATGTTCCTTATTACTTGGTAGACCATGGCAATTTGATAAAAATTCTGTACACCATGGTAGAAACAATCAGTATACTCTTGTTCATAAGGATAAAAATATTACTTTGCTCCTATGACTACTGATTCCATTTTGAAAGATGATATTAATAGAGCTAACAAAGCAAAACAGGAGAAGAATAAGAGTGAAAATCAGATTGTGGCAAAAGAATTTGAGCAACATATGAAGCCTAATAATAAACCATCTAGTGTTGCTTCTGAAATTAAATTGAAAAGTGCATGTTTATTTGCCACCAAATCTAATATTGATGAGCTAGATTTCAGCAAATCTGTTTGCTTTGCTTTTGTGTGCAAAGCGCATTATTTTCATTCGAGGACGTGCCTTCCTCTTTGCCTCCTGCTGTCACTAACATTTTGCAGGAGTTCGCTGACGTCTTTCCACAAGACGTGCCACCGGGATTACCACCTATTCGAGGGATTGAGCATCAGATTGACTTAATTCCCGGTGCTTCACTGCCAAACCGTGCGCCATACCGTACCAATCTAGAGGAGACGAAGGATATTATGCGTCAACTACAAGAGCTTCTCGACAAAGGTTATATACGCGAATCCCTTAGTCCTTGTGCTGTTCCTATTATTCTAGTGCCGAAAAAGGATGGTACATCGCGTATGTGTGTTGATTGTAGAGGCATTTATAATATTACTATTCGTTGTCGTCATCCTATTCCTAGGCTAGATGATATGCTTGATGAATTGAGTGGCTCTACAATATTCTCCAAAGTTGATTTGCGTAGTGGATACCATCAAATTCGTATGAAATTGGGGGATGAATGGAAACCAGCATTTAAAACTAAGTTTGGATTATATGAGTGGTTAGTCATGCCTTTTGGGTTAACTAATGCACCTAGTACTTTCATGAGATTAATGAACGAAGTTTTACGTGCTTTCATTGGACGATTTGTGGTAGTTTACTTTGATGACATATTGATTTCTAGCAGATCTTTGGAGGACATTTGGAACATTTACGTGTTGCTTTTACTGCTCTACGTGATGCACGTTTGTTTGGTAACCTTGGGAAGTGCACCTTTTGCACCGACCGAGTGTCTTTTCTTGGCTATGTTGTTACTCCACAGGGAATTGAAGTTGATAAAGCCAAGATTGAAGCTATTGAGAGTTGGCCGCAGCCCAAAACGGTCACACAAGTGAGGAGTTTTCTTGGCCTCGATGGATTCTATAGGCGTTTTGTGAGAGATTTTAGCACAATTGTTGCACCTCTCAATGAGCTTACAAAGAAGGATGTGCCTTTTTTTGGGGTACCGCACAGGAAGAAGCCTTCACGGTGTTGAAAGATAAGTTGACACATGCTCCTTTACTCCAACTTCCTGATTTTAATAAGACATTTGAGCTTGAATGTGATGCTAGTGGAATTGGATTAGGAGGTGTGTTATTACAAGATGGAAAACCTGTTGCATACTTTTCTGAAAAATTGAGTGGGCCTAGTCTGAATTATTCTACTTATGATAAAGAACTATATGCTCTTGTTCGGACTTCAGAAACATGGCAACATTATTTATGGCCCAAAGAATTTGTTATACATTCTGATCATGAATCTTTGAAACATATTAAAAGTCAAGCTAAACTTAATCGTAGACATGCTAAAGGTGTTGAATTCATTGAGACTTTCCCTTATGTCATTGAACACAAGAAGGGTAAAGAAAATGTTATTGCTGATGCATTGTCTCGTCGCTATACTATGCTTTCACAACTTGACTTCAAAATATTTGGTTTGGAGACCATCAAAGATCAATATGTGCATGATGCTGATTTTAAAAATGTATTGCAGAATATAAAAAAGGAAGAACATGGAACAAGTTCGTCGTTAATGATGGATTTGTGTTCCGTGCTAACAAGCTATGCATTCCAGCTAGCTCCGTTCGTCTTTTGTTGTTGCAGGAGGCGCATGGAGGAGGACTAATGGGACACTTTGGCGTGAAGAAGAAGGAGGACGTACTTGCTACACATTTCTTTTGCCCAAAGATGAGACGGGATGTTGAGCGCTTTGTTGCTCGTTGCACTACATGTCAAAAAGCTAAGTCACGACTCAATCCTCATGGTTTATATATGCCTTTGCGTGTACCTAGTGTTCCTTGGGAGGATATATCTATGGACTTTGTTTTAGGTTTACCTCGAACAAAGAAGGGGAAGCATAGCATATTTGTTGTCGTGGACAGATTCTCGAAAATGGCGCACTTTATACCATGTCATAAAAGCGATGATCCTGTTAATGTTGCTGATTTGTTCTTTCGTGAAATTAATCGCCTTCATGGTGTGCCAAATACTATTGTCTCAGATCGTGATACTAAATTTCTTAGCCACTTTTGGAGATGTTTATGGTCTAAGTTGGGGACTAAACTGCTTTTTAGTACTACTTGTCACCCCCAAACTGATGGACAAACTGCAGTAGTCAATAGAACATTGTCTACTATGGTTAGGGCTGTTTTGAAGAATAATAAGAAAATGTGGGAAGAATGCTTGCCTCATATTGAATTTTCTTATAATCGTTCATTGCATTCTACTACTAAGATGTGCCCTTTTGAAATTGTGTATGGTTTCCTACCTCGTGCACCTATTGATTTGTTGCCTCTTCCATCTTCACAGAAGGTTAATTTTGATGCTAAACAACGTGCTGAATTGATTTTAAAAATGCATGAGTTAACTAAGGAAAACATTGAGCGTATGAATGCTAAATATAAACTTGTTGGAGATAAGGGTAGAAAACATGTTGTGTTTGCACCTAGAGATCTTGTTTGGTTACATTTGCGTAAGGATAGATTTCCTGATTTGCGCAAATCAAAGCTAATGCCTCATGCTGATGGTCCTTTTAAGGTGTTGGAGAAAATAAATGATAATGCATATAAACTTGAGCTGCCTGCAGATTTTGGGGTCAGTCCCACTTTTAACATTGCAGATTTGAAGCCTTATTTGGGTGAGGAAGATGAGCTTCCGTCGAGGACGACTTCATTTCAAGAAGGGGAGGATGATGAGGACATCAATATCATTGTTACACTCACAGCCCCTACTGCTACATATACTGGACAAATTACTAGAGCTCGCGCACGCCAATTAAATTATCAGGTACTTTCGTTTCTTGGTAATGATTCTAATATTCTTGAGAATATGATGCTGCCTAAATTGGATACATTTGTTTTGCTTACAAATGAAGGGCCTAGCTTGGAGAAGGATGAACATTGGAGCAAGAACAAGCATGGAGATGATGGCATGCGCAAGGGGAACAAGAACAGAGTTACAAGTGATGATTTCAGGACTTTGAAGCCACCATAATGGGTGCATGAAGCCTTGGACGAAATATACAAGATGCCACTTCATGAATTTTGTCCCGAGGCTATTCTAGGTGTTGCGTCACCTTATTATTGGGCCAGGCCCATGTAATTTCGAAATACAGAAGTATAGGCTATTTTTAGAGTCCGTATGTGTGGGGAAACTAGAGATAGGGTTGATTTCGGACCCCTCAACCAAGGGCCACGAAATTCCCCCCTCCCCCCCTCTTCCTCCATATATACTGCCCTTAGGGCACCGTTTAGACTCAGATTAAAGTTCGCCATAGCTGCAACTTCGCGTACTTCGTTTGTGTTCAACGATGAGACCAAGACGTCACAGAACCCCATCTTGATCAATAAAGCTTTCATCTTATATTCGCAATATCCAGATTGCAATCTCAGTTTCTTACTTGTTCTTCGTTTTCTCGTAGGAAACAGACCCTCGTGGTCAGGTTGATCGTGCTCCGGTGTGGTCAATAACCCCTCGGAAGTTATTTTAGCGATTGCTAAGGCGCGACGTCACGCACGTTCGTAGTCGGATCGTCAAGATCGACTCCCACAGAAAATGATAGCCACCATCTCATCGAAAGACGGGACACCTTTGCCTCTATCAAAGATGATGGCCACGGGCAGCTTGGTGGCTCAAGCTCCGGTGTTCTCCAGACTCCAGAGGGTAGCGTACGGGGCGCTGAGCTCTACTGTGGTCTCGAATACGTCCTCAACGGCGTGAGTGGAGAGCGGGAACAACGGCAGATGTTGGCTGGAGCTTGGGCGGTGGGCGATCTGCTCCTGGTCGAGGTTGCAGTGCTCGGTTCGGTGAAACCCCTGCGCAACTAAGAGGTGAGGTCGAGATAGAAGTTCGAGGCGATCAAGAATAGGTTAACAGAGGTGCTGCGAACTGACGGTGGCAACAAAATGCACCAGCAGAAGCTTCAGGCGGTGACGGTCTCCGGCAAGATTGGGACGACGCCCTAGTGCACGGGAAACAACAGTTTTGGGAAAAATCGTAAGAGAAGGGAGTGAAGATCTTATGTAGTTTGGATTCCGTGTCTGGGGCTCAAGAATCGATCGAATCCATTGATTTCATCTCGATGGGGTTCGGTGAGCTACAGGAGACCGTGACGAACACGCGCTGCGAGGAAGATGACATGCCGGACCCGAAGTCAGGGGGAGAGAGAAGAAAAAAAGAAAAAAACACATGGCAGCAGGGTGGGTTGTGTCCTGCAGCGAAATGGGTCGCCAGCCTACTAGCGGTTGCGGCTACGCTGCTGTGTTTAGTGAGCGCGCGGCGAGGGTTAGCTGGGCCGCTGTGGAGCCCAGCTTCACATAGTGCGACTAGTTTTTTAAAAAAACTTTGCTATAGAAAGTAAATAAAGCTAAACTAATAGGAAATTAAATCCTAGAAAAAACACCAAAACACACAATAAGTTGTTGCTGCTACTATATAAAACAGTGAACATTTTTAACAACACAAATGCATAGAAATCATGATGACAAAGAATGATCCTATTAACATTCCAAATTTGAAAATTTGGGATGTTACAAGAGCACAAGTGCCTTGTCGGTTTATGCCCAGGCGGGTCATAATACCCCACAAATAATCACTGGTGACTATAACGTCCATAACCAGGGCCGGTTTACCAAAACCTCATAGAATAATAAAGAAAACAAATATCATACCTGTGAAGTTTATGTATATTGACAGCTTACCATGCCATATGAAGTAAGGGTAACATCCCAGACCTAGAGCACAGCACCCTGTGCAATTTATTCATACTGCCGGCTTACAACACCATATAGAACAAAGGGCAACATCCCAAATTTTAGAGTATAGAACTCCAAACGTATGGTCATCATACACTAGTGACTTAATGTCCAAAGCCAGGCTGGGTTAACAAAACACCAGATATTATCAAATAAAGATCAAGGCACCATGGCCTGAATCAAGTTTCAACAATATATCAATATGGCAGAAACAGAAGTCACCAAAAAAGATTCAAAGGCAATAGAACACAAAAGACTAAGGCATTCAAAGGTTGCCAAGCCTCAACATTAAGTGCTATTCAAGGGATGCACAACCACTGAGTTACTCCTTTATTCAAACCTGTAAGCCGGGCCTCACATGACCAATCGTCATTTTAACTTTGATAAGTTCAAGGTCTTTACAAGATTGACTGTCAAGAGTACGACGAGTCATTCCAGCATCACCTGGTCGGAGTGGCAAGCATACAAAGGCAGGATAACCCGGATTTTCGGTGAATACACCAAGCATCCAAGCCTATTACGAGGGATAACAAAGCTCATGTTCATTTAACAAGAAGCCCCCAAGTAATATTTTGATCTAGCCATACAAGCCGGATCAGTAGGGTAGTCATAGCTATGCTCAATGAGCAGGAAGCCGCCAAGTGTCTAAAATTAAGGCGTACAAGCCGGATCAAAAGGGTAATCATAGCTATGATCAATAAGCAGGAAGCCCCCAAGTGACCTTATGAAGTAACAATAAAGACTCAGATTCTCAGTAATGAAATGACATAGGCCCTGAATCATTAGGGATGTTGTCTTTATAATACTAATCATAATATATACATTGGTAAAAGTATATACATCACAAGAGCCGGTGGCTCAGGTGTAATAAGGCCGAAGATGAGCAATACTCCACGATCGGTGGGTCTCCTCCTCCGACGTGCGTGAGTCGTTGTGGCCTCGAACACCAATAAGGTAGTATGCCCTGTTGTTCAGATTTTTGCTGACCATAGAAGGCCCCTCCCAAGGTGGGGATAACTTGTGCATGTCAGTTTGATCCTGGATGAGACGGAGCGCCAAATCTCCTTCTTGAAAGGTTTTGGTTTCAACCTGGCGGCTGTGATAACGATGCTGATCTGTCTGGTAAATCGCTGAAGGAGCCGCCGCAAGGTCACGCTCTTCCTCCAATAGGTCAATAGCACCCTGACATGCTTTCTCATTATCAACTTCAACATAAGCTGCCACACGGGGTGAATCATGATGTATGTCACTAGGGAGAACCACCTCTGCTCCATAAACCATGAAGAAAGGCGTGTAACCCGTGGATCTATTGTGGGTGGTACTGATATTCCAAAGCACTAAGGGCAGCTCTTCCACCCAACAACCCAGCGTCCTCTACAAAAAGGGACCATAAGCCGGGGCTTGATACCTCTCAGGAATTCTTGATTAGCTCTTTCGGCTTGACCATTAGACCGAGGGTGAGCCATCGACGATACATCAAGCTGGATATGCTCTTGTTGACAGAACTCTGTCATTGCAACCTTAGACAAATTAGTACTATTACCAGTAATGATACTATTGTTGGGGAACGTAGTAATTTCAAAAAAAAATCTACGCACACGCAAGATCATGGTGATGCATAGCAACGAGAGGGTAGAGTGTAATCTACATACCCTTGTAGATCGAAAGCGGAAGCTTTAGCACAGCGCGGTTGATCTAGTCGTACATCTTCATGGCCCGACCGATCAAGCACCGAAACTACGGCACCTCCGAGTTCTAGGACACGTTCAGCTCGATGACATCCCTTGAACTCCGATCCAGCCGAGTGTCAAGGGAGAGTTCCGTCAGCACGACGGGGTGGTGACAATCTTGATGTTCTACCGTCGCAGGGCTTCGCCTAAGCACCGCTACAATATTATCGAGGAGGACTATGGTGGAGGGGGGCACCGCACACGGCTAATAGATCTCAAGGATCAATTGTTGTTATGTCTTTGGGGTGCCCCCTGCCCCCATATATATAGGAGCAAGGGGGGAGGTGGCCGGCCTATGGAGGAGGCGCACCAAGGGGGGAGTCCTACTCCCACCGGGGGTAGGACTCCTCCTTTCCTTGTTGGAGAAGGAAAGAGGAGGAGTAGGACTCCTCCTTTCCTTGTTGGAGAAGGAAAGAGGAGGAGAGGGAGAAGGAAAACTGGGCTGCCCCCCTTGTCCAATTCAGACCAGAGGGGGGGCACAGGCCTCCTTCCTTTTGGCCTCTCTCCTCTATTCCCGTATGGCCCAATAAGGCCCATATACTCCCCGGCGAATTCCCGTAACTCTCCGGTACTTCGAAAAATACCCGAATCACTCGGAACCTTTCCGAAGTCCGAATATAGTCGTCCAATATATCGATCTTTACATCTCGACCATTTCAAGACACCTCGTCATGTCCCCGATCTCATCCGAGACTCCGAACTCCTTCGGTACATCAAAACTCAGAAACTCATAATATAACTGTCATCGAAACCTTAAGCGTGCGGACCCTACGGGTTCGAGAACAATGTAGACATGACCTAGAACTATTCTCGGTCAATAACAAATAGTGGAACCTAGATGCTCATATTGGCTCCTACATATTCTGCGAAGATCTTTATCGGTTAAACCGCATAACAACATACGTTATTCCCTTTGTCATCGGTATGTTACTTGCCCGAGATTCGATCATCGGTATCCAATACCTAGTTCAATCTCGTTACTGGCAAGTCTCTTTACTCGTTACGTGATGCATCATTCCGTAACTAAGTCGTTAGCTACATTGCTTGCAAGGCTTATAGTGATGTGCATTGCCGAGAGGGCCCAGAGATACCTCTCCGACAATCGGAGTGACAAAACCTAATCTCGAAATATGCCAACCCAATATGTACCTTTGGAGACACCTGTAGTACTCCTTTATAATCACCCAGTTACGTTGTGACGTTTGGTAGCAACCAAAGTGTTCCTCCGGTAAACGGGAGTTGCATAATCTCATAGTTACAGGAACATGTATAAGTCATGAAGAAAGCAATAGCAACATACTAAACGATCAAGTGCTAAGCTAACGGAATGGGTCAAGTCAATCACATAATTCTCCTAATGATGTGATCCCGTTAATCAAATGACAACACATGTCTATGGTTAGGAAACATAACCATCTTTGATTAATGAGCTAGTCAAGTAGAGGCATACTAGTGACGTTATGTTGGTCTATGTATTCACACATGTATTATGTTTCCGGTTAATACAATTGTAGCATGAATAATAAACATTTATCATGAAATAAGGAAATAAATAATAACTTTATTATTGCCTCTAGGGCATATTTCCTTCAGTCTCCCACTTGCACTAGAGTCAATAATCTAGTTCACATCACCATGTGATTTAACACCAATATTCACATCTGTATGTGATTAATACCCATAGTTCACATCGTCATGTGATCAACACCCAAAGGGTTTACTAGAGTCAATAATCTAGTTCACATCGCTATGTGATTAACACCCAAAGAGTACTAAGGTATGATCATGTTTTGCTTGTGAGAGAAGTTTTGTCAACGGGTCTGTCATATTCAGAGCCGTATGTATTTTGCAAATATTCTATGTCCACAATGCTCTGCACGGAGCTACTCGAACTGATTGCTCCCACTTTCAATATGTATCCAGATTGAGACTTAGAGTCATCTGGATTGGTGTAAAAGCTTGCACCATTGTAACCTTTACAACGAACTCTTTTATCACCTCCATAATCGAGAAACATCTCCTTAGTCCTCACTAAGGATATTCTTGACCGCTGTCCAGTGATCTACTATTAGATCAAAATTGTATTCCTTTGCCAAACACAGAGCAAGGTATACAATAGGTCTGGTTTACAGCATAGCAAACTTAATAGAACCTATGACTGAGGCATAGGGAATGACTTTTCATTCTCTTTCTATTTTTTGCCATAGTCGGGTTTTGAGTCTTACTCAACTTCACACCTTGCAACACAGGAAAGAACTCTTTCTTTGACTGTTCCATTTTGAACTACTTCAAAAAAATTATCAAGGTATGTACTCATTGAAAAACTTATCAAGCGTCTTGATCTATCTATATAGATCTTGATGCTCAATGTGTAAGCAGCTTCACTGAGGTCTTTCTTTGAAAAACTTCTTTCAAACATTCATTTATGCTTTCCAGAAAATTCTACATCATTTCCAATTAATAATATGTCATTCACATATACTTATCAGAAATGTTGTAGTGCTCCCACTCACTTTCTTGTAAATACATGTCTTTCCAAAAGTCCGTATAAAACCATATGCTTTGATCAACTCATCAAAGCGTATATTCCAACTCCGAGATGCTTGCACCAGTCCATTGATGGATTGCTGGAGCTTGCACACTTTGTTAGCATCTTTAGGATTGACAAAAACTTTCTGGTTGCATCATATACAACTCTTCTTTAATAAATCCATTAAGGAATCGAGTTTTGACATCCATTTGCCAGATTTCATAAAATGTAGCAATTGCTAACATGATTCAGACAGACTTAAGCTTCGATACGAGTGAGAAAATCTCATCGTATTCAATACCTTGAACTTGTCGAAAACCTTTTTGTGACAAGTCGAGCTTTGTAGATAGTAACACTACTATCAGTGTCCGTCTTCCTCTTGAAGATCCATTTATTTAACATGGCTTGCTGATCATCGAGCAAGTCAATCAAAGTCCATACTTTGTTCTCATACATGGATCCTATCTCTGATTTCATGGCCTCAAGCCATTTCGCGGAATCTAGGCTCATCATCGCTTCCTCATAGTTCGTAGGTTCATCATGGTCTAGTAACATGACTTCTAGAACGGGATTACCGTACCACTTTGGTGCGGATCTTATTCTGGAAGACCTACGAGGTTCGGTAGTAACTTGATCTGAAGCTTCATGATCATCATCATTAACTTCCTCACTAATTGGTGTAGGCATCACTGGAACTGATTTCTGTGATGAACTACTTTCCAATTTGGGAGAAGGTACAATTACCTTATCAAGTTCTACTTTCCTCCCACTCACTTCTTTCGAGAGAAACTCCTTCTCTAGAAAGGATCCATCATAGCAATGAATCTTGCTTTTGGATCTGTGATAGAAGGTGTACCCAATAGTTACCTTTGGGTATTCTATGAAGACACACTTATCCGATTTGGGTTCGAGCTTATCAGGTGAAAACTTTTTCACATAAGAATCACAGCCCCAAACTTTAAGAAATGACAACTTTGGTTTCTTGCCAAACCATAGTTCATAAGGCGTCGTCTCAACGGATTTCGATGGTGCCCTATTTAAAGTGAATGCAACTGTCTCTAATGCATAACCCCAAAACGATAGTGGTAAATCGGTAAGATACATCATAGATCGCACCATATCCAATAAAGTGCGGTTACGACGTTCGGACACACCGTTACGCTGTGGTGTTCCAGGTGGCATAGTTTGTGAAACTATTCCACATTGTTTTAATTGAAGACCAAACTCGTAACTCAAATATTTGTCTCCGCGATCAAATTGCAGAAACTTTATTTTCTTGTTACGATGATTCTCCACTTCACTCTGAAATTATTTTGAACCTTTCAAATGTTTCAGACTTGTGCTTCATTAAGTAGATATACTCATATCTGCTCAAATCATCTTGTGAAGGTCAGAAAATAATGATATCTGCCACGAGCATTAACACTCATTGGACCGCATACATTGGTATGTATTATTTCCAATAAGTTACTAGCTCGTTCCATTGTTCCGGAGAACGGAGTTTTAGTCATCTTGCCCAAAAAGGCACGGTTCGCAAGCATCAAATGATTCATAACCAAGAGATTCCAAAAATCCATCTTTATGGAGTTTCTTCATGCGCTTTACATCGATATGACCCAAACGGCAGTGCCACAAATAAGTTGCACTATCATTATCCACTTTGCATCTTTTGGCATCAATATTATGTATATGTGTATTACTACGATCGAGATCCAACAAACTATTTTCATTGGGTGTATGACCATCGAAGGTTTTATTCATGTAAATAGAACAACAATTATTCTTTGACTTTAAATGAATAACTGTATCGCAATAAACATGATCAAATCATATTCATGCTCAACGCAAACGCCAAATAACATTTATTTAGGTTTAACACTAATCCTGAAAGTATAGGGAGTGTGCGATGATGATCATATCAATCTTGGAACCACTTCCAACACACATCGTCACTTCACCCTCAACTAGTCTCTGTTTATTCTGTAACTCCTCTTTTGAGTTACTAATATTTAGCAACCAAACAAGCATCAAATACTCAGGGGCTACTATAAACACTAGTAAGGTACACATCAATAACCTGTATATCAAATATACCCTTGTTCACTTTGCCATCCTTATTATCCACCAAATATTCAGGGCATTTCCACTTCCAGTGACCATTTCTTTTGCAGTATAATCATTCAGTTTCAGGCTTTGGTCCAGCTTTGGGCTTCTTCGCGGGACTGACAACTTGCTTGTCATTCTACTTGAAGTTCCCTTTCTTTCCCTTTGCCTTTTTCTTGAAACTAGTGATCTTGTCAACCATCAACACTTGATGCTTTTTCTTGATTTCTACCTTCGTTGATTTCAACATCGCGAAGAGCTCGGGAATCGTTTTCGTCATCCCTTGCATACTGTAGTTCATTACAAAGTTCTACTAACTTGATGATGGTGACTAGAGAACTCTATCAATCACTATCTTATCTGGAAGATTAACTCCCACTTAATTCAAGCGATTGTAGTACCCAGACAATCTGAGCACATGCTCACTAGTTGAGCGATTCTCTTCCATCTTTTAGCTATAGAACTTGTTGGAGACTTCATAGCTCTCAACTCGGGTATTTGCTGGAAATATTAACATCAATTCCTGGAACATCTCATATGGTCCATGACGTTCAAAACGTCTTTGAAGTCCCGATTCTAAGCCATTAAGCATGGTGCACTAAACTATCAAGTAGTCATCATATTGAGCTAGCCAAACGTTCATAACTTTTGCATCTGCTCCTGCAATAGGTCTGTCACCTAGTGGTGCATTAAGGACATAATTCTTCTGTGCAGCAATGAGGATAAACCTCAGATCACGGATCCAATCCGCATCATTGCTACCAACATCTTTCAACACAATTTTCTCTAGGAACATATCAAAATAAACATATGAAAGCAACAACGCAAGCTATTGATCTACAACATAATTTGCAAAATACTACGAGGACTAAGTTCATGATAAATTAAAGTTCAATTAATCATATTACTTAAGAACTCCCACTTAGATAGACATCCCTCTAATCCTCTTAAGTGATTACGTGATCCATATTAACTACACCATGTCCGATCATCACGTGAGATGGAGTAGTTTCAACAGTGAACATCAATATGTTGATCATATCTACTATATGATTCGCGCTCGCCTTTCAGTCTCCGTGTTCCGAGGCCATATCTGTTATATGCTAGGCTCGTCAAGTTTAACCTGAGTATTCCGCGTGTGCAACTGTTTTGCACTCGTTGTATTTGAACGTAGAGCCTATCACACCCGATCATCACGTGGTGTCTCAGCACGAAGAACTTTCACAACGGTGCATACTCAGGGAGAACACTTCTTGATAATTTAGTGAGAGATCATCTTAAAATGCTACCGTCAAACTAAGCAAAATAAGATGTATAAAAGATAAACATCACATGCAATCAATATAAGTGATATGATATGGCCATTATCATCTTGTGCTTGTGATATCCATCTCCAAAGTACTGTCATGATCTCTATCATTATCGGCATGACACCACGATCTTCATCATCTTGATCTATATCAATGTGTCGTCACATGGTCGTCTCGCCAACTATTGCTCTTGCAACTATTGCTATCGTATAGCAATAAAGTAAAGCAATTATATGGCACTTGCATCTTATGCAACAAAGAGACAACCATAGGGCTTCTGCCAGTTGCCGATAACTTCAAGAAAACATGATCATCTCATACAACAACTTATATCTCATCACGTCTTGACCATATCACATCACAACATGCCCTGCAAAAACAAGTTAGATGTCCTCTACTTTGTTGTTGCAAATTTTACGTGGCTGCTATGGGCTGAGCAAGAACCATTCTTACCTACGCATCAAAACCACAACGATAGTTCGTCAAGTTAGTGTTGTTTTAACCTTCTCAAGGACCGGGCGTAGCCACACTCGGTTCAACTAAAGTTGGAGAAACAGACACCCGCTAGTCACCTGTGTGCGAAGCACGGCGGTAAAACCAGTCTCGCGTAAGTGTACGCGTAATGTCGGTCTGGGCCGCTTCATCCAACAATACCGCTGAACCAAAGTATGACATGCTGGTAAGCAGTATGACTTGTATCGCCCATAACTCACTTGTGTTCTACTCATGCATATGACATCTACACATAAAACCAGGCTCTGATACCACTGTTGGGGAACGTAGTAATTTCAAAAAAAATTCTACGCACACGCAAGATCATGGTGATGCATAGCAACGAGAGGGGAGAGTGTAATCTACATACGAGAGGTCCCAGAGGTACCTCTCCGACAATCGGAGTGACAAAACCTAATCTCGAAATATGCCAACCCAACATGTACCTTTGGAGACACCTGTAGTACTCCTTTATAATCACCCAGTTACGTTGTGACGTTTGGTAGCAACCAAAGTGTTCCTCCGGTAAACGGGAGTTGCATAATCTCATAGTTACAGGAACATGTATAAGTCATGAAGAAAGCAATAGCAACATACTAAACGATCAAGTGCTAAGCTAACGGAATGGGTCAAGTCAATCACATAATTCTCCTAATGATGTGATCCCGTTAATCAAATGACAACACATGTCTATGGTTAGGAAACATAACCATCTTTGATTAATGAGCTAGTCAAGTAGAGGCATACTAGTGACTTATGTTGGTCTATGTATTCACACATGTATTATGTTTCCGGTTAATACAATTGTAGCATGAATAATAAACATTTATCATGAAATAAGGAAATAAATGATAACTTTATTATTGCCTCTAGGGCATATTTCCTTCAACTATGAGGGTATCCAAAACAAAAGATCACCTTTTTGATGATCTGAACCGCCGTCGCTGCATCACATTTTCTAACCGGCTCAGCTTCCATCCATTTTGTAAACTTGTCAACAACTACTAGGAGATGCGTCTTTTTGTCCTTGGACCTTTTAAAAGGCCCAACCATATCCAACCCCCAGACTGAAGATGGCCAAGTAATTGGAATCATCCTCAATTCTTGATCCGGCACATGAGCTCGCCTTGAAATTTTTTGAGAGCCATCACACCTACTGACCATATCTCCCGCATCAGCATGAGCCCTCAGCCAATAAAACCCATGCCGAAAAGCTTTAGCACCAAGAGACTTAAAGCCGGCATGATGACCACAATCTCCTTCATGAATCTCCCTTAGAATTTCACGGCCCTCCTCAGGAGAAATGCATCGTTGAAACACTCCTATAACACTGCATCTGTGTAACTCACCATTGACAATAGTCATTGACTTAAACCTCCGGGTTATTTGCCTGGCCAAGGTTTCATCCTCAGGTAACTTGCCCGGGTCATATAAGCCAAATATGGAATAGTCCAATCAGGGATAGCATGGAGAGCCGCCACCAACTATGCCTCTAGGTCAGGAACTGCTGTCACGCCCAATATGCGATACTATCCAAAAGAGACTCGAAGGTCCCTCCAAGGATAGAACCGCATATTGAAACGCTTTTGCAAGGTGGATATCATTACATCAACATTACATAATAGATGGGGATACATCATAAGGCATACAATGCCACTCGAATACAACATCATCATACACAAGAGCATCATCCGACTACGGATGAAACACAAACAGAAACTCAAACGACATCCACCCTGCTAGCCCAGGCTGCCGACCTGGAACCTATCCCCTGATCGAAGAAGAAGCCGAAGAAGAAGTCCAAAACAAGCAAACATCGCTCTCGCATCATGATCATCGCATAACCTGTACCTGCAACTGTTGTTGTAGTAATCTGTGAGCCACGAGGACTCAGCAATCCCATTACCATGGGTATCAAGACTAGCAAAGCTTAAAGGGAAAGGAAGGGGTACAACAGTGAGGTTGAGGGGATCGAGCGATAGGAGGGTTCAGGTGTGGGAGGAGAAGCAGGGCGCGGCGCCATGGCGGAAGCAGCAGCGAGGAGATTGGGTGCTGGCGCTCCTCCTGGTGCTAGCTGTGTGCGTGCGTGTGTGGAGTGGCGGCGCTGGAGGAATCGATAGGGAGAGGGGATCGATGGGTGCATGCTAGGTTAAAACAGGGAGCTGGCTGGGCTTTGGGCTTAGAGGCCAGCTGGGCTGCAGGCTCTCTCTCTCCCTTCCTCTCATACTTTCTTTAACATAAAAGAATTAGAGAGAAGAAAAGAAAAGGAGGGTTAGGGAAAGAGGTTGGACATGGGGATTATTTTTCCGGACTCATAAAACTGAGCTTGACCCAAGAAAAATGGAGTGGGCAAGATTGCAAGACTTAAATTCAAAGTCATTTGAATTTAATTCAAATGGTTTGAACAAGGACTAGGATTTAGAAGTGTTCAAAAATGTTGAGAAATTAGGAGGAGCCTCGATAAATGGAGAAAGAATTATGGAGAAAGTTTGGAGAACGAACTTGAAGCAAAAGGCATGAGAATTAAATTGCAAGTGGGTTGCGGTTAATTCCAAACTAATGGAATATTTATAATAGCTCCATAATTATTAGGAGGATGTGTTATAAAGAGAAATCACCATGTGAATTCCCTTGATTTAAATAGATCAAAAGATCTATGCAATTTAGTTAGTTGAGGTGAGATGCAAAGATTAATGACAAGATGGCATGATGACATGATGCAATGCAAAAATAAAAGAGCAGGCACAAAAGAAACACACGGTGATCACGAAAAATATGGAAGTCTTCTGGAGCATCAGTCTCGGGGCATTACAACACTCCACCACTTCAAGAGGATCTCATCCCGAGATCTAGGATGGCACCGGAGAGAAACGGAAGAGGAAGAGAAGAGGTAAAACTAAGTTGCTTCTTCGACCAATGAGTGAAACCAAAGAACCTTGAGAGGTTGAAAAGTTGAAAGAGGGAAAACAACGGAGTTGAACACAATTGAGAGCACTGTGGTAGAGAATATAAAGAAGGAACACCATGTGAACCTTGGAGGTTGCAAAGCTATGAATAATGAGTACAAGGGACAAGAAGGAATTGGAACCACTCTGGTTGAAACGAGATAAACAAGGAAGAAGGAAGAACAACTTCGGACAGCACTCTGGTTGAAAAGAGATGCAAGACTTGATAACATGAAAAGAACTTGAAGAGATGACACAACACTTCGGTTAAATGGATAAGCACGAAAAGAACACGATCCTCAATACGAGAAGAGTGAAGAGAGCAACATCACAATGCCTCCGAAAGTAAGAATAGAAGATAGATCATTGGAATAACAGAATGGTGAAGAAAATGATAACTTCTACCACAATTGAATTTGGAAAGCATCCTTGCAAGAAGGTTAGAGCGGAGTTGTTGGAAAACCAACAACGGAAGGATATGATCCTCGTGGGCTTATGGAGACATCTCAAAACTTGAGGTGAAATTCTGCCACTAACGAAAACTAATGCTTGCTTGAGATCAACAAAGAGATGAAAACTGCTTTTGCCGAGAGGATAGGAGAAACTTGGATCATTGATAAGCACCACAATACAACATTCCTTAGGGAAGGCTTTAGTTGAAATATGACACAAGATAACTCCAACAAAGTGATTAATGGATTTAAAATACCTCAATCTTGACAACTTGAATCACCAAGGGAAATTGTCAAGAGTGACATAACACCACCTCAAAAGATAAGATAGAAAGAATTGCACTTCGGAATGCAAGATGAAGAATGCTTGAACGCCTCAAAACAAAACATTTGTTGAACACCATGTTTAATTTTGAGTAACGCTTGGCGGGTCATAACTTCAAGAGAAATCTTGAAGAACAATTCGAGATTGAAAGGAATCGTTGACGAACCATCATGTAGAGCCTCCATGAAGAACTCCGGTAATAAAAGGATGATAAAAAGCAAGAGAGGTTGAAAACACAAGGTGAAGCCTTGCGGTGATTTAGATGGAGCTTCGCGACAAGATAATGCGGAAAACTTGGAACTCCGGAAAAGAAAAGATGAAGCATCTCGAACCGAGAAAAATGACATGATGAACAACTCTGGAAAGAAGAAACTAGATTACTTGGATGAAACAGTAATAAGAATTATGTTATGCGTATCCTTCACCAATTTAAATTGATGACAAGCAATGGATTTGCATACTACTTATTCGTGTTGAAAAAGATTAAAGGGGGAATATAGTGCAAAATTTGGGAAGGTCTTCATGAGCCACCGGTAGGATTGGAAAGAACGAATGAATTGATACGATAATGAAGGAAGAGAAATCTTGAACGAACTACCGTAAGAATTGAAAATGAATGAAGAAAAGATAAAGAAACACCGGGAACAATTAGAAAATGAACGAAGATACTTGAGAGATTTAGATACATGAGAAATGAAGAGATCATGAACTGATTAGAGGATATTTGGACGATGCACCGGAAGAATTTGAGAACGCGAGCTGAAAGCTGAGAATGAATAATTATGAGATGATTGGCTCCGGAGAATGAAACTGAAAAGGCTCCTGAATTGCTCCGGATGGGTGAAAAGAATTCTCACAATCGAAAGCAATTATGAGAGGATGGCATAACGCTAGAACCATGAATCTTCGAGAGAACGGGCAAGATTTAAGAGGAACTCTTCTTCGGTCTCCAAATGACGACGGGAAACACCACCAAAATTGTTGAGATACTCCGGAAAAATGAAAAAGAGGAAAGGTAGAACCCAAGATGAAAAGAATTTGAAAGCGATCTTGGAGATGGCATCTGACTGATGGAATTCATACTTACGTCAAACTCGAAAAGAAATAGGAATGGCTCCGGAATAATTAGAAGAGCCAGGTAAGATCCTGGGAAAAGACCTGTGGGTTAGGGCCCACTGAAGAGATAACACCGTTGGAAAGGGATGTTGAGCAGATAGATGATGCACCGGAATAATTGAAATATTTGAATGAGGTGACAACCTCGAATTAATTCACACACAGACGAATCTCCTGAGATGTGTTGAACACTCCGGAAGGATAAACTGGCGAGAGGCGAACGAGCAAGGAAAACACTTGAGCCAAGGGAAAGAATATAATCACTATCGAAAAACTTGAATTGAAACCACCGTAGAAGAACAAGAGATGAAGAATGACCACCGACACGAGAATTCACCGGTTGAGATAATTTACGAAAGACTGAAGAGGCTCCGTACGAATTAAATTGAAGCTCGAAATAGACTTAGACTC